>NC_057866.1:118965896-119223396 GCF_019393635.1 Dromiciops gliroides | reverse complement strand
TTTCACATCCCCTCATCACTTGGAGTAATACAATCTTTAAGTTTATCAGCTTCTATATATAAATAAGAGAAAGAGAGAAAGAAAATACTATCTTTCAACTTTCAAAAGATGACTCCTGTATTTTTTTTTTTAGGCAATTGGGGTTAAGTGACTTGCCCAGGGTCACACAGCTAGTAAGTGTCAAGTGTCTGAGGCCGGATTTGAACTCAGGTCCTCTTGACTCCAGGGCCAGTGCTCTATCTACTGCACCACCTAGCTGCCCTAATTTTTAATATCAAATTATGGGATTTGGGGAATAATTCTCTGTTAGCCATGCTCATATACTTCAAAACTTAATTTGTATTAATAATGTTAGCATTTTAGATTTTCAATAAAAGTAACATTCATTGAAATTCCTAAAGCTATTCCAGGATCAAGCAAAACTAATCTGATAGCAGAAGAAAAAATGACAAGATTTTGTTAGGAAGCTACTGTTTCACTTGCTTCTATTAATGAAGAGAATTTAAAAGATTATAAAATTATAGCTTTTGAGATAAAATGGACTTTAGAGGTCATTGAAAATCCTACAAAATATAGATGGGAAGAATAAATCCCAGAAAAGGTTAGTGACTTGTCTAACATCACGTAGGTAGTAATACTCTAATGTTCACATTAGCATTTCATAGCCTTTCATCTATGGACAATCATTAATTCTTGCCTTAATAATTAAAAAAAACTCTTAAATTTATAAATGGCATTTAGGATTGGAAAATATTTTCCTAACAATAACTTTTTGAGGTGGGACTAATTTCAGTTAGTTCTCAAATTCATAGGCCACTTCTCCATTATGAGAAAATAAATGGTTATTTCTATTGTCATTTTAATAAAAATAATTTAGTGCTATGTGGTCAAAAATGTTTTTCCTGAAGGCAGTGCTATATGGCATACTCAAAAAATCCTAGGCTTGAAAGGGATTTTAAGGAATTATCTATGTGATATTCCTTCAAAATAGGACTAACTCTCAATCATTCATGAGAGTTGATTGTTTCCTACTTTTCCAAATTCTCTAGGAAATAATAAGAGCAGCTAAAAACAACTTATTTAATATTATATTTTAAAATTTGAAAAATATTGTGCATATATTTTATCATTTGAGCCTCACAATAATCCTATGAAGTAGGTTCTAAAGACAAAATTTTCCACATTTTCCAGAAGAAACCAAGACTTGTAGAAAGGGTTAAAATTACTTTCCAATAGTTATATAACAATAAAATCAAAGGAAGGCTCTCAATTTGTTTCTTTCTTACTCCAAAGTCATTATTATATCTACTATGTCTCTTTTTTGTGGGGGTGGGGGCAATGAGGGTTAAGTGACTTACTGAGGTCACACAGCTAGTAAGTGTCAAGTGTATGAGGCCAGATTGGAACTCAGGTCTTCCTGAATCCAGGGCTGGTGCCTTATATACTGTACCACCTAGATGCTCCTGCTGTGTCTTGTCTAATAAAGACTAAATAGCATATTTTAAAAGTATAGGTTTCATTATTTTATTATTTCTTAGTATTAGGTGCTGAGTAGTATATAATAATTTAGTGAAAATAAAATAACAATGATATATGACTTTACTGGTCATGAAGTTTTTTTTATTATAACAATACTATGAAATAGCTATATATATATATATATATATATATATATATATATATTATCTGCATTTGGCATATGGGTGAACTGAAGCTCAGAGGGATTGAATGCTTTACTCATTGTCAGTGGTCTAATAAATTGCTGGCTTTCCAGTCTAGTTAAGGAGACAAGAGTGATACCAGGCATGCAAGAGCAACAATCAACATTAGACAGTATCTAATTAAGGGCTCAGTTGTGTTTTACAGACTGTTAAGACCATATCTTTTCTCATTAGCTCACTAGCGCTTATCAATCTTCAAAATAAAAAGATAGGCACCCAGGCTGAGCCTATTTCCTTAGCTCTAAAATGGTAATAATGTCATCAAGATCTTCCACTTTCTATGAGGTTTACAGAATGAATAAAATAATCGTCATGCTTATTTACATACAAAAATGTTATGCTATACAAATTCAAGTTTCACTTTTCATTATAGCATATGAATATGGTCTGAGATAGAATGAAATAATTAATCCAGGTTTTCTGTCCTTTATAATATTGCTAAGACTGATAAAAATTATTTAACTTCCATAAAGCTGAAAAATATCCATTGATATTTCCTCTAAATTCCTGATCATTAAGAACTTGCTTTGCTCACATTGTCTCAGAATGCTGGTGATTTTTTTTTTTATAAACCACAATGACATGGATTGTAAAAAAAATGTGCCTATCATCAAATAAATTTTAATTACAATGCATTTTATATTTGGATATAAAAAAATTAAGTAAACATTGAGCCAAAAAACTCAACCAAGAATATTTATAATAACTCAATCAATGTGGAAGCTATTGATGTCACATAAAAGTATGTAACCTTTTACTTAATAATGCTAAATTGTATTTTCTCACTTTTATAATAAAGCATTAGAAGACCTTTCTATCATTCTGAAGACAATATCTTTTCTATTTCCTCTAATTATTTAATCAAAGCATGGAATTTTACCCATAGCACTATTTTCTGATGAAAGAGATCATGGAAACTGCCCATAGACCAGTCACCTTTGTGCAATTATTCTAAGAAAAATCCTTCACAATTAAGTAAGTAAAATCACAAGATCTTTGTTCTTTTTACATGTGAAAAGAGACTGAAAACAATGATATAACTCTTCTATAGCAATGACCAAACACATACATGCATTATAAGATCTAAGGTTTTGAATACTTTGACTCTTAAAATGACCTTCAAAATAAGAAAAGAATATGGAAAACAGGAAAGCTATAATTTCCACCTTAACATTGTTCCTAAAGAGCAATAGTTGATTATCATTATTTTATGAATGTAACAAGATACAGTTATCATGAGACTGTGGATGCCAACCTCAGGATTCCATCTTCATATGGAAAAACAAGAAATATTCCGAATTCAGAGTACTTTCAAACCCAGCCTAGCAACTGAAACCATGTGTATTAGAATCATCTTTATTCCCTATCTTTATTTCCAATGGTCACATTTAAAAGTGGAATTTGCTAATCATTCTATAAATGCGATGAAAAGAGTCAGGTTGTCATGGTAGATATGGTACTGGACTATGTACATTTTAACATCTCATATGCATATATGTTAAATTATTTTGTATTTTCAAATATACTGAATTTCAAACACATGTACCCACATACTCACATAAACCTGTAGAGAATCAACAACAATATCCTCTTGTTAATGCTTTATGGCTATATTAATCATGGAATAATTTAACATCAGAAAATATTATAGCATATAATTCAATGGAAATAAAGGGAGTCAGAGTAGGCAAGTTGTGGTATATTACCAATGATCCAATGATGATTTGCATACAAGGAGTGGCATGACATCTTTAAAGATAAATGTGATTGAAATAGGAAGTGGAATGTTCAAAAAATGAGAACAAGGAAAAAGAGAGTGATAATCCAACTGTTTAAGAGGTATGATCATACCAATGGAATCCTAAGTCTACAAAATTGTTTAAATTTTTTTTAAAGTGAGCATGAACATGTATTATGTTGGCATATTATGACCAACTCCATAGAGACAGATAATAAAGAAGGTAAAATATTTTAAAATTTTACCTTGTGGCAGAGAAGGGAGGTTTATAATACACAGACTAGTTAACAAGTAAAAAAAAAATTAAGGAGTAGATCATCATTGTTAAATTCTAGTCAACCAGATTGAGTTATTTGCTCCCTCACTGTGGATGTGTGTTTTTTTTAAGTCCTTTGAGACAACCACTTTGAGATAGTTCAATTTCCTTTCCTTCTGGTTTTATCCCTAAATGCTGAAGTAGGCATTTTTGGACCTCTTGTTGATAAAATTCAAGAAGCTTCCAAGGGGCCTTTTTGGCATTGTAATCTATAATCATTTCTAGTAACCTGAAAACTTCAACAAGATCATTCAGTGGATGTGAAACTATTCTTAGCTCATAGACCAGCTAAAAACCAAGCTATCACACTTGCTAAGCACTCAAAAATTCTTAAACTAATCTGGTTGAAGGACAAATCCACTTCCTATAAATCTAATGTGTTCCCCCCCCCCCGCACAAAAAATATGACAACAATCACTTGTAAACAAAATTCAGCATTCTTTTTAATTCAGTAGCATTTATTGTGATAGCTCTTATCTCTACAAATACATTAAGTATAATGTACACTAAAACCCAATTTAATGGCACCAAAATTGCTCTACAAGTAGACACATTTGTCTTACAGAAAAGACATTTAGAATCCCACTTGCTTCCTGGGTGTGAGCTTGTTTTGGTTGCATGCCTAACTCCTAAAAATATAGGAGCAATTGAGAGAAAAGGGAGGGAAAGAGAAAAAAAACAACAGGAGAGGGAGAGTGGTGGTGGTGAGGGAATGAAGAGGGAAGAAAAGGGAGACAAACAAATAGAAAAAGACAATGACAAAGAAAATGTTTAATTGAAATTTCTACTTATTAGAGTTAACATGGAATGACAGAGACAATGAAAGGATCATTGACCTCTTTTTCCAGATTTAAAGGTATTTCTCTAATAACCAGAGTAGTTTCTCCAAACTTAAGCAACACACACACACACACACACACACACACACACACACACACACACACACATAACTGTTCTTTACCTTTCCTGATAATATGTGATTAGGAAGATAAACCATCTCAAAGAATTAAATTGTATAGATTTGTCAAGTAGTAAACGAACTGGCTTCAAATTTAGTCTTTCTTGCTTAAAACTAAAAAACAAAACAAAACAAAATAAACAGGGAAAAAGACTTCTCTATGTGAATGTCTGTATTTTTTTTTAAATCACCCAGGATTATTTAATAAGAATTGCTATATTATGTACTTAATTTAACATCTGTCTCTTTTAAGTCTTAGTGTCTTCCTAAATAAAATATTTGTCTTCTAAACTACTTGTTATTTTTAGGCCCAGATGATATACAAGAAAAATAATGTCATTTAAACCCATAATAATAGCTATAATTACTAGAGCATTTTCTCCCATTATCCAGGAATGAATTTAAACAAAGGAGATCAAACAGGTAATAGTAAGAAACCACCTTTATAAAATATATTTTTTTTCTAAAATTAATTTTGGAGAATATAATTTGAAAAGGTTGGGTTTCTGATGTAAATAGTAGTTCATAAAATTAGTCTTCTGAAATAAGACACTATTTGCTTGCTTTAAATAGCTATCAAAAAACATCACTTCCCTAGACACACACAAGTGGATTGTTTTTTACCTTGTCCTTGATCTTTTGTGGTCTCATTCTTTTACTCCATTGCCAAAAACTCCATTAATCAGTGCATGGATGTGGCCATTCACCCATTCATCCAGGGCAATAATTATGAGATGAACGCAAAACACTAGCTTCAATTGTTTTAATTTTTTTTCTTTGTGTACTTTTTTGGGATGGGATGACCTAATATAACTGTCAATATGCTGGTAGGTTTGGGAATTTTATTTGCATGAAGTTTTTTTTTTTTAAGTACACAGTTCTTTTTCATGCTTATTTCTTTATCTTGACTCTCCCCAAATGGCCTAGGCTGGAAGTATAGCAAATATTCATGGGCTCAAACCACATACTGATATTTATCACCAACCTTTGGTCTGTTTGGTCTCTAACATTGACTAGTTCATCCTTCCTTAGCTAGACCAGAGCTCCCCATTCCCAGGGGCTCATCATCTTGGTGCTGGACTTAACTTTGGACACTCAACTTACTTTAGTTTCAGAGTAATCCAGAACTCCTGAAACAAAGGGATACACCTTCTTCAACCTCCTCTAGCAGCAGGGATGATATGCCTGTGACAACACACCCATCTATTTCTTTTTACATCTGTTTCCTTTATGTTTAAGAAGAAACTCTTGCACTCCATCCTTCTGGGGTGAAGACTGGAAGAGCAGAGTAGCATAATAGATAGACTGTTTGATTTTGGGGTCAGTAGAGAACCAAGTTTCAATTCTGCCTCTGGAGCTTAATAGATTGCTGCTGTGGACAATTCACTTAACACCTCACACTTTGTTTCCCCATACATAAAATCATTATAATAATACAAATAATACCTAATTCATAGAATTTTTGAAAGGATCAATTAATATAACATATGTAAAACCCTATGCACAACTTAAAAGTATTTATAAATACTAGCTAAATAGTTTTTATTATGTCAATGTTAATATTAATGGCAACCTTCATAAGTAAAATGAGGATAATAATATTTGCCCTGTATAGTTTATAGGGTTGAAAAATGAGAAAGTATACATTCATAGGGGATTATCAGACATTACCGATGAAAAGAGTAGAACTGAATAGAAAATTTGACTTTCAAACACAAGATTCAAGAGAATCATAAAAGGATGAATACGTAAGAGATATCTAATAGAATCAATATGATTAAAATATTGCATTCCTATATGGGAAGATAATATTATAATTCTGAAAAAAAATTATCATTATAGGGCAGTTAGAAGGAATATACAAAGACAGAGGGCATAGGTATGAGTTGATTGTGATGGGATGATTTAAAAAACAAATTAAGGGGTGAGAAAGAGGGATTCAGTGGGAAAAGAGTGAAGGAGAGGAAGAACAGGAAAAGCTATCTTACATAAAAGAGACTCACAAGGAAGAGCTTTTAGAGTGAAGGAGAAGATGGGGGGGGTGGATAATCCTTGAACCTTCCTCTCATCAGAATTGGCTCCAAAAGAGAATTAATGTGGACATTCACTTGTATAAAGAAATCTATCTTACTCTGCAGGGAAGTAGGAGTAGAAAGAGGTAAGAGAAGGGGAGGGGAGATGATTGAAAGGAGAGCAGATTAAAGAAGGCAGTGATTAAAAGCAAAACAGACTTTGAGGAGGGACCAGAAAGGATAGAAAAGGAGAAAAGGGTAGGGAGAGAGAAAATATAATGGAGATATATATAGTTAGTAATCATAACTGTGAATGTGATTGCACACACTCAATTGAAATGTCTTACCTAACAGGGAAATAGGAGGGGACAGGGAAAGGAAGGAGCAAGTGATAACAAGGAAGACAAATAAAATATAACAGTGGTCAGAAGTAAGTGGCCAGAGGTCAGAGGCAGTGATCAGATTTTAAAGGAGGGACAGGATAAAAAAGAGAGGAGGGTAAACAATAAAATGGGTTTGAGGGAAATGCATAAATAGTAATTATAACTGAATGTGAATGGGGTGAACTCATTCATATTATGAAAGCAGGTAAGAAAATGGATAAGAAACTAGAATCCAAAAATATATTTATTATAAAAAACACAAATGAAATAGAGAACTCACAAAATAAAAATAAGGGACTGGAGAAGAATCTTTTATGCTTCAGATGTAATTTAAAAAATTAGGAGCTGATATCATGATTTCAGACAAAGCAAAAGCAAAAATAGATCTAAGTAAAAAAAAAAACCTTGGAAACTTCATCTTGCTAAAAGGAACTAGAGGCAATGAGGTACTATCAATACTAGACATATATGCACAAAATGATGCAGCATCAAAATTCTTAAAGAAAAAATTACATGAATTTTAGGAGGAAATAGATAGTAAAACTATACTAGTCGGGGACCTCAACATTCCCCTTTCAAAGGTAGATAAATCTAACCATAAAATAAATAAAAACAAGTTAAGGAAATGACTATAATCTTAGAGAAATTGGATACATTAGACCTCTGGGGAAAACTGAATTGGAATAGAAAATGTATGATTTTTTTCACCTGTACATGTCATCTTCACAAAAATTGACCATGTATTAAGACATGAAAACCTTATAGCCAAAATGAAATAAGCAGAACCAAGAGAACATCATACATGGTATCAACAATATTGTGTGGGGATAAACTGCGATAAACTTAACTCTTCTCAGTCATACAATGATCCATAATAATTCCAAAGGACTCATGATGGAAAATGCTCTCCACATCCAGAAAAAAGAACTGTGGAATCTGGATGCAGATCGAACCATAGCATTTCTTCATTTTTGTTCTTCCTTTGTCTTGAAGTTTTTCCCTTCTGTTCTGATTCTTCTTTCCTAACATGACTAAAACAGAAATATGCTTAATGTGAGTTATATACATAACCTATATCGGATTGCTTGCTTTGTTGGGGAGGGGAAAGGAAGGAAGGGAGGGATAAAATTTTGGAACTCAAAATTTTATAAAAACAAATGTTGAAAATATCTCTACATGTAACTAGAAAATAATAAAATACGCTTATGATTTAAAAAATCTTATAGCCAAATGTTGAAAAGCAAAAATATCAAATGCACCCTTTTCAGATCACAATGCAATAAAATTATATTCAATAAAGGCTGTGGAAGTATAGGGTAAAAAGTAATTGGGGACAGCTAGATGGCACAGTGGATAGAGCAACAGCCCTGGAGTCAGAAGGATGTGGTTTCAAATCAGGCATCAGACACTTGACACTTAATGGCTGTGTGACCCTGGGCAAGTCACTTAACTGCAATTGCCTCACCAAAAAAGAAAAAAAAAAGATAATTGGGGGACAGCTAGGTAGTATAGTGGATAAAGCACTAGCCCTGGATGCAGGAGGACCTGAGTTCAAATCTGGCCTCAGACACTTGACACTTACTAGCTGTGTGACCTTGGGCAAGTCACTTAACCCTTATGGCCTGCCACCACAAAAGAAATAACAACAAAAAATTTTTTTGAAAAAAAAAAGGTAATTGGTAATTAAGTAATCTAGTCCTAAAGAATGAGTAGGTCAAAGACCAAATAATAGAAACAGCCAATAATTTCATTTAAGAGAAAAATAACAATGACTTAACATTATAAAATTTGTGAGATTCATCCAAAATAGTATATAGGGAAAGGGTTTTGTTCGTTTTATCTCTAAATGCATTTATCAGTAAAAGAAAAAGCAGATCAATCAATTGGGCATTTAACTAAAACAATCTAGAAAAAGGACATATTTAAAATCTCCAATTATAACCAAATAAAAAAGAGAATAAACTGAAAGTTAAAAAAATGAAATGATAAATAAAACTAGGAGATGAATTTATTTTAAAACAATACAAAATATAAACCATCAGTTAATTTGATTTGAAAGGGGAAAAAAAGGTAAACCAAATTACTAGCATCAAAAATGAAAAAGTGAATGAACCACCAATGAATATAAAATTAAAGCAATTTTTGAAGCTGTTTGCCCCAATTATATGCCAATAAATCTGACAATTTAAATAAGTTGTATGATTATTTATAAAAAAGTTAATTAATAGATAAATAGGAGAGGAAATAGAATATTTAAATAACCCTATCTTAGAAAAACAAATTGAACAAGTTAACAATGAGCTCCCTAAGGGAAAAAAAAAAACCAAACAAGACCCCATTTATTCACAAGTAAATTGTACCAAACATTTAATGAACAATAATTTTTAATACTATATAAAGTATTTGGAAAAAGAGACAAAGGAGTCCTACAAAATTCTTTTTACTACTCAAATAAGGTGCTGATACTTAAATCAGGAAGATTAAAAACACAGAGAGAAAACCATAGACAAGTTTCCCTAATGGATATTGTTGCAAAAAATTTAAATAAAATACTAGCAAGAAGATTACAGCAATATTTCACCAAGGCCATATACTGACCAGGAGGGAGTCATAGAAGGATTGTAAGGCTAGTTCAGTTTTAGGAAAACTAGTAGCATAACTGACCACATCAATAACAAAACCAACAAAAACCCATATGATTATGTCAACAGATGGAGAAAAAGCTTTTGACAAAATGCAACTTTCATTCCTATTAATGACACTAGCAAGTATAAGAATTCCTTAAAATAATAAGTAGTATCTATATAAAACCAAGAGTAAGCATTATCTATAATGGAGATGAGCGAGAATCCTTCCCCCCAACCCCCATCACTTAATTTCTCTTTGCCTAATCAACTCTAGAAGGAAATGGCAAACTACTTCAATATCTTTGCCAAGAAAATTCTAACGAGATCATGAAAAGTCCCACATGACCGAACAACAACAACATAGTCATAAGAAGGTCTTTTTTTTTTTTTGCTATATAATAAAAATATCCATGTAAACCTAAAACACAACATAATATTCAAAGGGTATATATATACTAGAGACTTTTGAAATGACTACAGGGGCAAAGGAAGAATGCCCCTTCTCCTCATTGTTATTTGATATATTTATAGAAATGCTAGCCATAGCAATAACATAAGAAAAATAAATTAAAGGCATAAAAAAGCAAAATGAAGAGAAAACTATTCAATTTCTCCAAATAATCAATACAATTTTTTGAGTCAGCAAACTTGTAGGTTATAAAATAAACTCACAAAAATCAATTGCATATCTACATAATACCAAGAAAATTCAAGAGGCAAGCAGGAAGGGAAATTCCATTCAAAATAACTACAGAAGGGGTCAGCTAGGTGGCGCAGTGTATAGCGCACCAGTCCTGGAGTCAGGAGGACCTGAGTTCAAATCCGATCTCAGACACATGACACTTACTAGCTGTATGACCATGGGCAAGTCACTTAACCCTCATTGCTCAACCAAAAAACAACAAAAACAAAACAAAACAAAACAAAATAATGATAGGTACCACATTTCAGTAAAATGAAAACAATAACTACAGAATCCATAACATGTTTGTAAGTCAGTTTTCCAACACACACTCGATATTTGTATAGATTTAATTTTAAAATACTACTTAAAGAAATAAAGAACTTAATCAGTTTGAGGAATATTGATTCTTCCTGGGGATGCCCCCCAATGAAATAAAAATGATGGCACTAAAGGTAAATAAGTTTTTTTTTTATTATACTAATCAAATTCCCAAAGGATTACTTTATATAACTTGATAAAATAATTTAAATATTCATTTGTCAGAAGTAAACAATGTAAATATCAGCAGAATGCATGAATAAAATTAGGAATGAGGGTGGAGTAACACTTCCAGTTCTATCTATAATTATAAGATAATTATGAAAACATTTGTTATTGGTTAAAAAAATTTAAAAAGTAGACCAATGAAACACACTATACAAGGGAGAATTAGGAAAAATAGAATTCAATAACCCTATAAAATAGAATATATTAAATCATTTAAGGAAAGAATTCATTTTGAATAAGAACTGATGGGAATACCAGAAAGCAGTCTCGCAGAAGTTACACTTACAACAGGAGTCCTTAACTTTTTGTCAGGCATAAACCTTTGATGTGTAATTTGGCAATTATGATTTTTAAACCACCAAAAGCATTCACATGCAAGTGAACTCATGAGCAATACCATTCTTCATCTGTTGTTGCCCCAGTCTTTGCTATATCTTCAAAGAAGTCTCACTATTACATCTGAATGGCAATTCTCCATTTGTTCCTCAGAATAGTCTACATCTTCCTTCAATGTTTTATCTGCAATGCTTTTATTTTTACACCATATGTTGATTTCATCAACTCCCTTATAGAAATTATACTTTTATGTCCTATCCGTGTTCTAAATTATACATATAAAAGGGATAGTATGCTTCACAGAATATGAAAAATTCGAATCGGTTATAGTTGAACATTATTTCCACTGACGTGTACTGGGGAGTAGGGCATTTGTACCCTTGGCAAAAAGGGAAAGCAGCCTTGAAATTTCCTCTGCCTCCCTTTCCAGTGCCTCTTCCTTTTTTCCTCTTAGCATCCTATATATCCTCTAGATTGAGATAGCTATCTTTTTTCTTATCCCAGTAGAGTTTGGGGTTCAATTATCTATCTTGGATATCTAGTTAGTTGATTGTGCCTCAAGGAAAAGATCCCTACATCATATTTGATAACTTAAATGGGAAAATTCAATGTGTTCACTCATAGAGCCATAGCCTTTGACATACTTTGTTCTCTGAAGGCAGAATAGAAATGAAATGCAGGCTAATTTTCCTCTCACAACAATCAGTAGGGAAGTGCAATGAGGAGAAAAACATAAGCAGAAGTGAATATACGTTAAATGCCTGAGAACATCAGTATGTCCTTTTCCCATCTTCCACCATGGATAGTAGTCAAGATATCCTTTCATATCAGGATCTGTTACCCACCCTAACTCTCCTTCAGCTGTTGATGAAGAATAACCCTATAATTTTAACAATATATAAGGATCAATTTCAAATTTTACAATTAAATTCAATAAATATGTATTAAACTTTACTGTGTGCCACTACTTATACACATGGGACATGCCAAGGCAATAGAATATCTATTTAAAAATTCACCACCACCACTACTAATTGCCTTGAGGCCTTAGTTATAAATGTTTGTTATCTGTCGTTTCCTGCAGTAACTTTTTTAGCAACAAGTCAAATTCAACTGGGTCTCTTACAATCTCAACAGATTTTTATCATTTTCCATATTGACCTAGATCTGAAAAAGTCTGACCCTGCCATTAGTTATTCATTTTAAAATAATATAGTGTAGATTTTACAAGAAAAGCTATTCCTCCAAACTGTTACATAATTATAAAAGAAAGATGTTTCTAAGAATTTTTCTAAATTGGAAGAATAAAGTGGAGAATTGAGACAATTATCTGGGTGATTCATTCCAAACAAACCAAACAGTTTCACATGAAAAATCCTGATAATTGAGTCACAGATGAAGTTTTGATAAATTACTTAATTCCTTATTCTCGTTCTGGTTTAGATTTACTCAGAATTTTCTAAAGACTATTAATGCCTGACAAAGGATATTATCTTCATAAGAAAGAATGCCTATTTCTAATGTTCCTGAAATATCCTGTTGTTATTAAATACATCCTGTCTAATGTATGAATGGCATCTTCCATGATGACTATATTTGGGTTTTATCAGAATTAATGGTCATCTAAGGAAGAAAAATTCCCCAAAATATATATTGTGTGGAAAAAGAAGTGCATTCTGCTACACAAATATGATGGTTTAATCTAAACTAAGAAAATATATGAGAAGATATTTTATTTTCTCCAATCATTAGTTTTTCCTTAACTTTCTACTGTTAAGAAAAAAATAATGTATAGAGAAAATAATTTGAAATAATTGGGGATAAAAATCACTCAGCATTAAATGCAGGGGCACAGTTTGAAAATAGAAAGCACTCAGATATAGGATAATATTGTGTTAAGGATTCTTGGAATTACATAGTCAAATCAAAAATGTCATCAAAACATACCCAATACATCATTTATTGAGCAGCTCTAGCCATCAGTGTAAAAATCCTGGTTAGTATTTTTAAGGTTCTTCAAGAGCAGTAACACACATTTTTAGAATGTCACACACAAAGCATGTTGAATTCCTATGCCTCTCTTTATTTAATCTGCAGAAAAACATATGGCAATTCAGTGCTTTTGACCTATATTTTCAAGTGGTGAGAGATGCAATTAAAGCCAGTTTTACATGTGAATGTGCTAGTAGAAAAAAAAAACAGGATGTCTGACATTGATGTGGAAAATAGGATCATAACAGAAAATTCTTGAAAGTAGAAAATGCATTTTTATTTAACTTTACATTCAATCTATGAACATCTGCATAAGAAAAAAAAATACATTACCGCCCCCAGTGCACTGTCTAAATCAATGGGATGGTATTTGCTGCCGATAATGAATGATGAGTATGATGTTCATGACTTAGATTATCTAATTATTAATGAGAGAGTATTAAGTAGAAATTCTTAGACCAAGGGCAAATTCAGTCCAGCAAAAGGGGGGCAGAGCTAAGATGGCAGAGAGAAGCCAGCAAGTTGCCTGAGCTCTCCCTTGGTTCCCTCAAAAAGAACATTAAATCAAGCCTCTGGATGGATTCTGAAACTACAGAACCTGCAAAGAAACAGAGAGACACAGTCTTCCAACCAGAGATAATTTAGAAGACTTCAGGAAAGGTTGGTCTCATTGGGCGAAAGGGAGGCGCAGTGCAAGGCAGAGTGGAGGAGTCAGTGCAAGTCAGCAGGAAGCTGTTGGTCACAGCCAAGCAACTGAGGCCCCTGGATCCTGGCTCAACAAGCTGGTAGCACAGCAGAACAGTGGGGAAACCTACCAGCACCAGCTGAGAGGGCAGGCTGCCAGCTGGAGGTCCACCCACTGGACAGGCACGACCGGGCTCAGCTATTCCAGTGTACTGTGAACAAGCCCAGGGTAGTGAGAAATCCACAAGCCACAGAGGCCTCAGTATAGAAAGACAGTGACACAGCCCCTATACCCCAGCACAAGAAGCTTGAAACAGGGACCCTAGTGCCCCCAGAGCAGACTTCAAGTTAAAAAAAATAAGCTGCAATATGAGTAAGAAACAAAAAAGAGCTCTTATCATTGAGAGCTTCTGTGTCAAGAGGGAAGAGCTAAACATAAACTCAGATGAGGACAATACTCTCAAATTGCCTACATGTAAAGCCTCAAGAAGGAAGATGAATTGGTCTCAAGAACAAAAAGCCTTTTTGGAATAGCTCAAAAAGGATTTTCAAAATCAATTGAGAGAGGTAGAAGAAAAAATGGGGAAAGAAATGAAAGCAACACAAGAAAATTATGAAAAAAGAATCACCAGCTTGGAAAAGGAAGCACAAAGATTGACTGAAGAAAACAATTCCTTAAAAAATTCATTTGGCCAAATGGAAAAAAAGGTGCATAATCTCACTGAAGAAAACAATGCCTTAAAAATTAAAATTGGACAATTGGAGAATAAGGCTGGCACAGGGGACCAAATGAGTAGTTCAGTAGAGAGTGAATGACTAATAAGCCCAGAAAGTCAAGCCTGCCACACTAGAGTTGGAGAGGGAAAGGTTAGAATCAGAAGAGGAGCATGATATAGGGGTTGCATGGGGGAAGCCATTAATCATCACACTAGTTCAGACCAGTGGAAGGCTCCAATGGCTCAAGAAGGATGGAGGACCCTGCTCCCCAGACTGGGACAATCTGTCGTTTATTTGCCAGTTATAACTCCACTGAAGGAAATTTCAGATTTTTCTGAGCCATGGATTTTTGCAACATATACATGCTTAATAATGAAAAATGAAGTCAGGAATTTATTTCTAGAGTTAAATGGATACTTAGATCATTGAACACTAAATTCATTCTTTTTTCTGAATTATCCAGATTATTTCCTCAATTTTCTGTTGTGTTATGTCTATATAAAACCCATTTTCTCATAAGAACAAAGATTTGGATCAAGAAAGGTTCTCTCAGGGCAGTTAGGTGGCACAGTGGATAGAGTACATGCCCTGCATTCAGTAGGGCCTGAGTTCAAATCTGACCTCAGACACTTGACACTTACTAGCTGTGTGACCCTGGGCAAGTCACTTAACCACAATTGCCTCACAAAAAAAAGAAAAGAAAGATTCTATTAAAGGTTCTTTAGTCAAGAGGCTTCAAACATGTGGGCCTTGTTAAAGCCTGCAATACTACTGAGTTCACTTGAACCAAACTAAAATAGAATTGGGAAGTATTTAATAAGAATAAATAATAATACAATAAAACATGGATAATATTAATTTTTGTTTTTTAAGTCTCTAGAGAGATCCATAGAAACTATTTAGTGACTATTGTTTCTGAGTTTGACATGACTGATGTAGTCCAACTCACAAGCACAGTACTTAAAAATTTTTGTTAACATTTCATATCAATAAAAGAAAATTCTAAGCCCTTTCTAAATGAGTTAGGAAAGATCTTAAAACCTGTTAGTGATGGTGGCAGCAGCTTGGTTCCCCTCTATTATGTGTGTTTCCATTTTGTCATGCTGTAAGAGATTTTTCAGAGCTTCAGATTCAGATTATTCTATCCCCTTCTCTTCCTTTCCTTACCCCTGTATTCTTGGTCTGACATCCTTTTTTTCTAGGCAGAGTTGTCACAAGGAAAAGCTTTGTAGGATGAAAAGTACTAAATAAATGTATATTAAGACCTTCCTATGGAAGTCAGTTATTATCATCATTTGATGGATAACACACATTTATAGAGGGTTTGTTATTGATGTATTTTTTCTACTAGGTTCTCTTGGAAGAATACAAATAAAAATATGAAAAAAATAACTCTAAAAACGTGAGCTTGGCACTCAAAATGGGTACAAAATAGTTGGAGATACAGTGTAAATACAAAGTAATTTAAGACAATTTCTCTTATGTTGTTAATGAGGTATACATGGTTTACTGGAGAATGTGAATGGAAAGTGGAGTGAAAAGGAAAGGAAGAGGGAAGAATAGGAAAATAGGGTCTCAGGAAAGGCATTATTTAAAAAAAATCTTCCTAAAACAAAACCAAAGCATTGCAGGTAGGGCGTCTCCAGACTCAGCTGAAATGTACACTATAACCTGCTGTTTCTGACAAGAAAAAGGGTGTTATGATTTTCAGTGCAATTTCAAAACTTTTGATATGAACTGACTGTCACCTCAGCAGACTAGAAGATCACATGCCTGAATGAAAGGCAATTCCATTGCTGTCATGGGGTGACTTTTAAGATGGGCTCTTTGTGGGGAAAATAATAAAAAATTCTTAACTTACATACACAAAAGCATGTAATATGTCTATTGAATCACAATTGTGAACCATTTTATTTTGTAATTTCTCTCGAACCTATAAAAAACTTAGGAATAATAATGAGTTGGGCAAACAGTTCATAAATATAAAAAGAAACTGCATTAAAATATAGAATTAACTAGTAAGATAGCTCTATATGACAAGATTTGTAAATATGACTGAGGAAATACCAGTATTATTCAGCTATTTTAAAATTAATAGAGAGGAAGTATTGTCTGAATCTATAAATGTCTTGTTAGGAGTTTAGGGTGTGAACGCTGGGAAGCAGGAGTGTAGCAATTAGCTAAACCTGTAGGGAAAAAGCTCCAATCTATTCAAAATAAGAGTTAAAAAGAGCTGTAAACACATGAGGATTAGTTTAAATGTCACTGTCTGTTTTATAACTGAATTATAGTACACTTCAATGGAAGAGCTATGAAGAAAGGACAGTCATCCTGCTCCAGTTTACTTGGCCATTTCATTTTTCTGAGTGGGATTTTTACCGTCAGATAAACAGGAAATTCCCACCCCACAATGGTGCTAGAAGCAAGGCCAAAAAGAACTCTTTGGTTTATGATAGTTCCATATCAGTGGGCTGAGAGATAATTGAGAAACTAACACAAAAATGACTCTCTCACCTGGAGACCTCTCCACATAGATCAGAATGTGCATCTGCATTAACTTTTGGTGAACACTGAAATATTTCAGTTTTGTTTTAGAAACTATTAAAAGGTCTACGATTCCCTTAGTGTGAGGTATTCTTTCCATTGAAGTAAATCTCTAATTGCTCCATGATTCAAAATATAGGTGCTACCAATTAATTAATCAATAAACATTTATAAAATATTTTTATGTGCTAAACACTCTTCTTAGAGCAGGGAATAACCAAAATAAAAGGCAAAGACCAGCCCAGCCCTCAAGGGAGTTATCTGAGGAATAGCAAATTTAAGTGACTTGCCAAGTATCATCAAGCCAATAAATGTCAGCTGAGGGATCTGAATCCATGTATCCCCGACTTTATGACCAGTGTCCTATTTGGTACAGAGAACTTGATCCTTAATAAAAAGAGCTGACATTTATATAGAACGTAATGTCTTTAATGTGCTTTACATGCATTATCTCATTTGAAATGAGCAGCTCTGTAAGAGAGGTAATAAAATTAAGATTTTTTTTTCATTTTATGGCTAAGAAAACACATCTAGAAAGGCCAGAGATTCAGTGACTTGCTCCCAGGTAGGAAGAGACAGGCAGACTTCAAATGCAGGCCCTTCTCGTTGTGTTACCCTTTTCTATTCTTTTCTTTTTTTGTGTTATCCTTTTCAATACACCACAGTTTCTTGAAGTAAATAATCTCTTGAAGAAACATCTGGGTTTTGGAGCAATTTGACAACTGGGATTGGTTGGAGTTGGATTTGATTTATAGTGTAATGTCTATTTCTGTAATTAAAGTGGGTGTCACCATACTTAGTTGCTATCTCTTTTCTCCATCTACCACCAGTAAGCAGGGAGGATAGCACCCATAGAGTCCAAACACCTCTACCTTTTATGTCAATTTCTTATTGACATTTGAGTTCCATGCAGATCTGGGACATGGCATATTGCTCACAAAGATACCCCTAAAATTCTGCTTACTTTTAATACTTTTTTTTTGTCCCCTCTCCCATAAAAGAGAGTTTCTTGGAATCTACTACCTTGGAATTTGAAAGGTTATTTCATTACTATTTAAATAAGTCAGTGTTTAATATGAAGGTGTAAAATATCCATTAGGTAATATGTAGTCAAAATACATTAGATTTGAATGAAGGTGGAGAAAATTATGCAATCATTCTGACTGGGTCCACTAAAATTCATGTTACACAACCTCAACAAGGCACTTCTTGCTTCTAGGCAATTCTATCCTTGCCTTAATAGCAGTGTAACCCTGGCCAAATCACTTAATGTTCTTTACTTTGATTTCCTAATATATAAAAGGAGCTGTAGAAGGAAATGGCAAAACACTCCAGTATCTTTGCCAAGAAAACCCAAATGTGGTCATGAAGAGTCAGACGGGATCAAAATGACTGAAAAACACCATACCTGCCTTATCAACTCATTACCCCCCTCTTCTCAAAGGCTCTTCTAAACATTTTCATTCCTCCTCTAAAATCCCATGTTTCCACTTCCTTTCATTCTCTCAACTGAAAACTTTGCCTCATATCTTTACGGAAAAAAGGCCATTTGCTATGAACACCCTCTTTATCTCTCTCCCTCATCTCCTATCACATCACTCAGATGCCTTCTGACACTATATCCTCATTCAGCACTGTCTCACATGATGAGGTGGTCTAATTCCTAACAAAGACTTAACTTCTATCTACTCAAGTAATCCTATTCCCTCTCATATCCTCCAACAAATTTCCTCCTTCTGTCATCCCAGAACTATCATTTATTTTCTTTGTTTGTTTGTTTGTTTTTGTTGTTTTTGTTTTTGTGGGGCAATGAGGGTTAAGTGACTTGCCCAGGGTCACACAGCTAGTAAGTGTCAAGTGTCTGAGGCTGGATTTGAACTCAGGTCCTCCTGAATCCAGGGCCGGTGCTCTATCCCCTATCATTTATTTTCAATTGCTCTCTTCCTACCAGCTCATTCTCCACCATCTACTAGTATGCTCAACTCTGCCATTCTAAAAAGATAAACCTTCCCTGGATCATCCCATCCCTTTTATCATCATATACCTCTTCTGTTCTTTCCAGCTAAACTCCTCAAAAAGGTAATCCACAGTAGATGAATTCACTTTCCTCTCACTTTTTTTCTTAACTCTTTATAATCTACCTTCTGCCAAAATGTAGGGGCCAAATTTAATATGGGGTGAGTCAATTGGGTGGCTTGCCATAATACTGGGGTTCAGAAAATAATGAGGGACCTCTAGGTCCAAAGTTTCCTCCCCTCTGAACTGCTTTGGTTAAATGAGGCAGTGGGGGAGGGATCCACCAGATTAGTTGGCACATGGCCAAGTAAGGGGTGGGTGGGGTGGGTTAAAGAAATCCACCAGATTCGCTGACTCCTGGCTTGGCATGCCAAACTTTACATTCCACTGAAATTGCTCTTTCTAAAATTGTCAATGATCCTTTATTCACCAAATCCTATGGCTTTTTCTCAGTCTTCATTCTCCTTGACTTCTTTGAGGCCTTTGATGCTATTAATCACCCTCTTCTCCCTGATGCTCTCTTGTCTCTAAATTCTCAAGATATTTTTCTCTCCTGGTTCTCCTACCTACCTGACTGCTCCTCAGTCTCTTTTGCAGGATCCTTATCCAGATCATTTCATCTAACCATAGGTGTCCCTCAGGAATTAGTTCTGAGCCCATTTCTCTTCTCCTTCCATACTACTTCACCTGGGGATCTGATAAGTTCTCATGGATTTAATTACCAAATCAATTCAGATGATTCTCCAGTTCATCTATTCTGCCCCAACATGCTGATCTCCAATCTCGAATATGAAACTGTTTTTAGATATATTGAACTGGATTTCGAGTAGACATCTCAAATTTATTATATCCAAATGAATTATTTTCCTTTCTTCCTAAATCCTCTCCTTCTTTTGCCTTTCCTAATACTGTAGAGGGCAATACCATCTTTGCAGGTCCTCAGGCCTAGTTATCCTGGACATCTCACAATATCCCACCCCTAATATTCAATCTGTTGCTAAGGGTTGTCTATTTTACCTCTGCAAAATCTCTAAAATATGGTCCTATTCTTGTCCGACACTTCCATCACTCTAATGCAGGCCTTCATCAATCGTATTATGCCAGGACTATTATAATAGTCTGCTGGTGGGTCTCCCTGCTTCAACTTTCCCCCCATTCCAATTTATCCTCTAATCAGCCTGCAAAGTGATTTTCCTAAAGTGTAAGATTAACTATGTTACTCTCCTACACAATAAACTCCAGTGGCTCCAAATTGCCTCCAGGATTACATAAGAAATACTCTGGATGCAAAAATGACTAATATGGTCATGTTTTACATAATTGTCCATGTAGAACTGTACCTGATTGCTTAATGCCTCAGGGAGAGGGGAGGGGAAGGAGGGAAGGAGGGATAGAATTTGGAATTCAAAACTTTAAAGAAAAATGTTTAATATTATTTTAAAAATGCTCTGTTTGGCATTCAAAGCATTTAATAAGGTCGACCCCCCTACCTTTCCAGTTTTCTTACCTGTTACTTGCTACCCCATATTCTTTGATTCAGCAACATTGACCTCCTTTCTGTTCCGCGAATAAGACACTCCATCTCTTGGTTACAGGAGTTTACTCTAACTGTCCCCCATTGCTGAAATTCTCTCTCTCTTCAACTCTACCTACTGACCTCCCTGGCTTCCTTTAAGCCCCATCATTTATGGGAAGTCTCTCTGAACCCCTCCTAAGTTTAATGCCTCCATTCTCTTAATTATTTCCTATTTATCGTGTAGCTTCTTTGCCCATACTTGTTTACATATTACATTACACCCCCACCCTCTTTGATTTTGAACTCCTTGAGGGCAGGGATAATCTTTTGCCTTTCTTTGTGTCCCCATGTATTAGCACACTGTCTGGAATATAATAGGTTCTTAATGATTACTGGCTGATTAACCAAAGGAAATTTTATTAAAAAGGTCCTGTTCATAGCAGAATCCTAGATAACATGACAGTAGTAAAGTTGTTGAAGGCTAAGTCTTTGAATGTGAGACTCATTGCATCCCTTTTGATTCATTTCCTTTCATTTCTGCCATTCTAATCAAACTAAATTCAATGGAGTTTTTTTTTCTTATATAGATGCTTTTCAATTTCAGGCAGTTAAGCACACATGTGTCACATGACCATCATTAAACTTTTTATATATGGTTTATTAGTCCAACAAGCTGCTTCAGTTCTGGTCTTGAATAAAGCACTCAGCTTTCTTATTTATCTTTAGGTATTTGGAAAGTACCAATGAAAAGTCAGGTCAATAAACCATATATTGGACATTCTAATTCAAGTAGTAACATCTGTTATGAATATGTAATAATGAAAATCAAAATTATGATATTATGATTGTAGCTGAAATTTCAATAGTGATTTAAATCTTTCAAAGTGCTTTGCATATATTAGCTCATTTGATTCTCTAAACAAATTTGTCAATTAGGTGTTCTTACCTATTTTAGAGATGAGTAAACTGAAGGTGTACATATAATCAGACTATAACCACCATGCCCTATGACAATAAACACCAAGGTGGTAGAGCTATCACTGCCTTTTTTTTTTTTTACTACACTTGGACTATATATTTTCTGCTTCCTACCTTTGATATTTATTTTTATTTTATATATACTATATAATTAAGTGATAAGGATAGGATGATAAACAACATGGATTGCTGACATACATATATGTGTGGATGTATATGTATGTATATATTTACATATGTGTACAGATGTATATATATATATATATACACTTACGTGTGCATTTTATGTGTATGCAAGCATATACACATATAGTTATACTTTATAAAACATGTTTGTATGTAATACCAGTTTTGGGAAATTCATCAATCCCTTGATCTTGTTTTCATTCAATGCAGGATATAAGTGATAATAGCCTTCTTTCATTGGATTATAAGCCAAATATATGTCTCTTGACTGTCAGTCATGGAGTACTATAGTCTTCAAAATACTGAAAATGAATCATTGGAACTACAGGGACAAAGCCAAGATGTTAGAATAGAAAAGGGATCCAGACGAGTTCTCCCAATGTTCCCTGCCAAACAATTTTAAAATAATTTCTCAAATTGAATTCTGGAGTGGCAGAGCCAACAAAAGGTCAAAATGCGAAAGTCTTCCAACCCAAGTCAACTTAAAAGGTTGGAAAGAAAGACCTTTGACACAGGGGAGGAGGCTTACAGAGAACAAATGGAAATTAAACATCAGTGGTGGGATTAAGTGGTTGTGACAGAAGCAGTAGCAACTTCAGAAACTCTAAAGCCAGAAATGGAATGGGGACTTGGCACCTGGTTAGAAAGGCATTGTAGGGTAACATTATGCTAACTTTGATGCCAGACCAGTTAGTGTTTGGTAACTCCATTACCTATACCCATTTTGGGGGCCAAGGGCATAGAGGAACACTCTCAGTTAAGAGGAACTGGGAGTCCTGAGGGGCAACTGTTCTGAGTCATAGTTCAAAGGTGAAAAGGAACACTTTTGGCTAAAAGGGAGTGGAAGCAATGATTCAGTGATATTACTTCCAGCCCTAAGGGATCAGGGACCCTGAGGAACAGTATCAATTACAAACCCAAGGGATCAAGGGTATTTCCTGGATAAGAACCAGAGTTTAAACTTGAAGACCAGTGACCACATCTCTAACCAGATCACATCACATTGAAAACATTGAAAATTCTCAAAGACCCAAAACTAGCTTTAAAAACAGCAGCATGGTGACGAGAAAGCATTTTTTCTCTTGTAACAGGATTAATGCAGAAATAGGATTAATGTTATTATGTGTATATATATATATATATATATATATGTATATGTATAGAGATATATAGATATAACCTATATCAGATTACCTGCTGTCTAGGGGAGGGGGGAGGGAGGGGAGGGAGGGAGAAAAATCTGAAATTGTAAAGCATGTATAAACAAAAGTTGAGAACTATCTTTACATGTAACGGAAAAAATAAAATATCTCATAATAAAAAAAAAAGAAAAAAAAAGAGAATAATAAGAGCATCTACCTCAAAGGGTTGCTGTGAGGGTCAAATGAAATAAAATATGTAAAGAACTTTGTGAACTTTAAAAAAAAAAAAACAAAAAAAAACAGCAGCATGGGAACAGCCTGAAGTCTGAGATAGATCAAATTATAAATCAAGAAATAGGATGGGGGCAGCTAGATGGCACAGTGGACAAAGCACTGGCCCTGGATTCAGGAGTACCTGAGTTCAAATCCAGCCTCAGACATTTAACACTTACTAGCTCTGTGACCCTGGGCAAGTCACTTAACCCCAATTGCCTCACAAAAAAAAATTAAAAAAGAAAGAAATAGGATGAAAAATGAGAAAACAAAAGCAAAAGAACTTGACCATAAAAACTTACTATGATGACAGGGAAGGTTAATAAACAAACTTTGAAGAAGTCAGTGAAGTCAAAACAGCTTCAAGCAAGGCTTCAGTGGAAAAAAATATATAAATTATACACAAGCTCAACAAAATTTCTTGGAAAAACTAAGACAAGTTGTTCAAAATAAAATAGTAGTGATAAAGGAAAAAGTAGGCAAAGAACTGAAAGTAAAGGAAGAAAATTATCAACAGAGAATTAAGAACATGGTAAAAGAGGTACAAAATTGCTGAACAATATAAAAGACAGAATTGGTAAATAGAAAAAAAATAGGTACAAAAATCACTAAAGAAAAAAATTCCATGAAAATTAGAATTAGGAAAGTGGCAGCTAATAACTCCAGGAGACATTAAGTAATAATAAAACAAAATTAAAAGAATAAAAAAAAAAACAGAAGAAAAAGTACAATATCAAATAAGAAAAAAAAACCAAGTGACCTAGAAAATAGATCAAGAATAGATCATGCAAGAGTTATTGAAATACCTGAAATCTATGATCAAAAAGTGCCTAATCTGGGGCAACTAGATGGAGCAGTGGATAGAGCACTGACCGTGGAGTCAGGAGTACCTGAGTTCAAATCCAGCCCCAGACACTTAACACTGACTAGCTGTGTGACCCTGGGCAAGTCACTTAACCCCAATTGCCTCACTTAAAAAAAAAAGAAAAAAAAGAGCCTAATCTGATATTATATTTCAAGAAATTATCAAGGAAAATTCCCCTGATATCCTAGAATCAGAAGGTGAAATAGAAATTGGCAGAATCCACTAATTACCACCTGAAAGAGATCCTTAAATGAAAATTCTCAGGAATATTAAAACCAAATTCCAGCTCTCCCAAATCAGAGTGAAAATACTTTAAGGACTCAGAAAGAAATAAGTCAAACATTGTGGAACCTCAGTCAGCATTATACAAAAATTAGCTGTTGTTTTTTTACATGTAATTGGGAAATATTTAATGAAAGAAAAATAATTTTTAAAAATGAATTGCTATCATTGGAGAAGTAATTATTGGTATGATCAGGCTGTAGCACATTATAATTATCACTAATATTTTCATTCTTTAATATTTAGAAAAAGTAAAACAATACACAACAATACATTAATTTTAGTCTAGTTAGAATAAAACCTGTCATCAAAGCAATGTCATAGCACAAAAGAACTTGGGCTGGTCATGTGGTAAGAGTAAAAGATAAGCAATAGAAAGTCAGTATCCACTGACATACTTTCAAACTCAAGAGAATGTAAGGTAGGTCCCCAGCATGCTAGTTGGATACCCTGTAGAGAACATATGGGAGGACAAGAGTTGTGAATACACAGCAGGAATAAATAAATTGAAAACTGCATTGTTAGAGGGCATACTCTATGAGATCTCAAATCCATCTGAGTATTTGATATTTTGAAAAAAAAATTAGAATAATAATGAAACTGATTCATTTCAAAAGCTAGCTGCATCTGTGTATACATATGAATTCTTCTATTTCTATCAGAAGAGGATAATAATAAAATAATAGCTAGCGTTTATATGAGGCTTTAAGGACAGTCACTTAACTGTGTTTGCGTTAGTTTAGTTGGAAATGGCAAATGACCCCCAAGAAAACCCCAAATGGAGTCACAAAGAGTAGGACATGAGTGAATGGTTCAACACAGCTGAGGCAAATGGAGGTTAAGTGCCTTGCCAAGTGTCACCCAGATAGTTATAGAGATATACTAGAATTCAGACACTTTACCTTCAGGGTCAATGTTGTTTCTATGACAGCACATCCCAGTTCATCATACTAAATCTCATTGCAATACTAAAATACTAACATTTAATGGAATAGGAAATCAAATTGTCATGAACTGAAAATGATTTTCCCCCTGAAGTCATCTAAGTAAGGGTCAGACCCAAGAATTTCAGTGACCCTAATTCCCAAATTGTATATGTTTTATATCATACAATAATATTTTTACATTTTATTGAATCCATGATCTTATGAATATATTCCTGATAATGCACATTGCAATCACAGTCTTTTATTCTATACAATGCCCCCATCAGGTACTTCACCCTACTTATATCTTTCCAGTTCCCTTGTATGTGATATCTCACAACACTAGAACATAAGGTCCTTGAAAGCAAGGGCTGTTTTTCTTTATGTTGTTATTAATATTCCTGGAACTTAGCACAGTACCTGACTCATAGTAATTCTTTAGTAAATTGTTCTTGATACACCTCCTTGAATGACATCATTGCTAATATGTAGCATCCCATAACAATAGGAGTTTGCCGTTGAAAACCATGTTTTACTCATACACACACATGTGTGTTATTTATATATATATTTATATATATATATTTATATACATATATGTATCTAGTATATATGTGTGTATATGAAACTGCAATTTACTATATACACACATGCATATAAATATATGCACTATATACATACACACATTTATATGAAAAGTAGTTTCCTATATCTGTACACACACATATATATACATATACACATCTATCTATATAAAAGTTTTCTATATATACATATTTATACATGCATATATACATATATACATATACACACATATAATATGAAATATATTTACTTTAAAAACTTATAGTTCAAAAGAGTAATTTAAAATAGCTTCAGATCATTGCACATATATTAAAAATATATCAATAAATTGATCTTAAAAAGATCAATTACATAGTTATATATTAATGTGCTTCTTTATATTTTGATTTTCTTATTTTTTTCTTTTTGCATGTCCTGCAGTTAGCACAGTGCTTTGAACATACTCAGAACTTAAATGTTATTTAATTCATTCAGCAAGACTTTGTCACTTCTCTCTACAACATGGTAAGTCAAGTTCTGTCTTGAAATTAAAGTCCTAATAACTATCTTATTTCATCTTAATACTTAATGCTCATACTAATCATATTTCTTTGTGATTTGGGTAATATGTAGATAACATATGGATAGCTAGCTTGTGGCATGAATAGAAAACTGGGCTCAGAATCAGGAAGACTCATCTTCCTGAGTTCAAATTCAGCCTCACACACTAGTTGTGTGACCATGGGTGAGTCGCTTAAATTAGTCCTATTTGCTTCAGTTCCTCATCTATAAAACGAGCTGGGGAAAGAAACAGCAAACTACCCAAGTATCTTCACCAAAAAAGTTCAAAATGGTGTAATGGACAGGCAGACATAACTGAAATAACTGAACAAGAACAGAAAGATAATATATAATTAAGTTCTATGCTTAAAGGAAAAAAAAAGAAGAGGAAAGAAAAACAGAATCTCTTACAAATCACAACATTCTTCCCTGATGATAATTATTCTGCCTACAAAGGAATACATTTTTTTTTTCTGTTAAAGAGTGGCTAGAAGTCTATCACATTAAAGATGCGTTTCTTCCTTTAGAGTCTGGATATATATGGTCAATTGTCAGATCAAGCCAAATAGGCAGACTCAGAAATGCTGAGGTTTGGCAGTTATTACCCTGTATTTACTGATGCTGAGAAGATCTATGCTGTTGTTAGGATAGGTTTATTATATTTGACAAAATTTTGAACTATTTAGATAATAACTGTGCTCACAACTATGTGTCTTTCAATCAACGTTTTCAGTGATATCACATCGCTCACTATTGTTTTCTTAGTTTTGTTATTTTTCTTTGCCTGATTATGGAATTATTCAGTGCCTAGCACAATACATCGTGTAGCCACTTAACAGGTATGAATGAAGGGTGTAATTAGGGGTCCTCTGATAAATGTTACCAGTGCTTCCAAATAATAAAATTAAAGTGTTTGCATTAATCAAATGGTATCTCCAGTTAAGATGGACATGTCCTCTCCGTCTTTCTAATGGAATTGAGAACTCCTTTGACTAGTTCTAAATGGCCATTAGTTTCTCTATGGTGATTGATCATTAAGACACTTGAGGGAGGGACTCTTCAGAAGAGCTGATCTTTCTTTATGGTATTTACACATTAATCTTCTCCAAAGTGGGGTATAGGCACTTCATGGGAATTTGAAAACTGATCTGCTCTGGGGCAGGGAAAATTCCAGAACTTTTATCTATGTACATTTTACCCAAATAATTTTAACTTTTATTTATAATTCCATAATCAGGCAAAGAAAAATTATAAAACTACAAAAATAGTGAGTGATGTGGTATCACCGAAAATGTTGATTGATTTTGATACCCTCACTATTGTTTGTCAGATAGTTTTGTGTCTTTTGAGGCATTCAAGGAATTCTTAGAGAAGGAAGAGAAAAATAACAATAGATAATGATAATAGCTAACATTTATAAAGTGTTTATACTGTGTTGGCTGTTGTGCTAAGTGGTTTAGAAACATTAACTTACTTGATCCTTACAACAACCCTGTGAATTAGGTGCTATTATCCTCATTTTACAGATGAGAAAACAAGGCACACAAAGGTTAAATGATTTATTGAGGGTCACAGGCTAGTCAATGATTTTTTTAACATTTTAATTTTCCAATTACATGTAAAAACAGATTTTCATATTTGTTTTATTTTAATTTTGAGTTTCAAATGTTCTATGCCCATATCTCCTCTCTACTCCATCTGAGAAGGCAAGCAATTTGACTAGGCCTAATATATGTGCAGTCATGCAAAACATGTTTCCATATTAGCCATGTTATAAAATAAAACACATTTCAACACACACACACACACACATAAAATCAATAAGAATAAGGAAAGTAAACAAAATACGCTTCTATCTGAATGTAGACTCCATTAGTTCTTTCTCTGAAGTTGGAAAGTATTTTTCATCAAAAGCTCTTCAGAACTGTCCTGAATATTTGTATTTTTAATTCGTTTATCATAAAATATTTTATTTTCTAGTTACATGTAGAGATAGTGTTCAACATTTGTTTTTTATGAGATTTCTAGTTCCAAATTTTTCTCCCTCTCTCCTCTCCTTCCCCCTTCCCCAGGACAGCAAGAAATCTGATATAGGTTATATATGTACAATCACATTAATCATATTTCTGCATTAGTCATGCTGTGAAAGAAGAATCAAAACAAAATGTAAAAACAAAAACAAAAAAAATAGAAATAGTATGGTTCAATCTGCATCTAGATTCCACAGTTCTTTTTTCTGGAGTTGGAAAGCATTTTCCATCATGAGTCCTTTGGAACTATCTTGGACCATTTTGTTGCTGAGAAGAGTCAAGTCTATCATAGTTGGTCAACACACAATGTTGTTGATACTGTGTACAATGTTCTCCTGGTTCTGCTCATCTCACTCCGCATCAGTTCATGTAAATCCTTCCAGGTTTCTCTGAAATTTGTCTGCTCATCATTTCTTAGAGCACAATAGTATTCCATTACATTCATATACCACAATATGTTCAACCATTCCCCAATTAATGGGCATCCCCTCAATTTCCAATTCCTTGTCACCACAAAAAGAACAGCTATAAATATTTTTGTACATGTGGGTCCTTTTCTATTTTTATGATCTCTTTGGGATAAAGACCTAATAGTGGTATTGCTGGGTCAAAGGGTATGCACAGTTTTATAGTCACTTGGGCATAGTTCCAAATTGCTCTCCAGAATGGTTGGATCAGTTCACAGCTCTACGAACAATGCATTAGTGTTACAATTTTTTCACGGCTTCTCCAACAATTATTATTTTCCATTTTTGTCATATTAACCAATCTGATAGGTGTCAGGTGGTACCTTAGAGTTGTTTTAATTTGCATTTCTCTAATCAATTGCACATGTATAATCTATATATAATTACTTACCATCTGAGAGAAGGAAGAGGGGAGGAAAAGAAAGAGGGACAGAATTTCAAACACGAAACTTTAAATAAAATTTTTTAGTATCCCCCCAAAAATAAAGTATGTGGTGAACTGAAACAAAGTAATATAGAATAACCAGTCCTATGAGCATAGTGGTAACTTAATTTTTGTATATCTTTTAAGTAATTGTAACATAGTAAAAATATGTTTAATAAATAAATATTTCTTTTGACAGTCTACTTGTTCCCTACTTACTCTGTCATTGAAGAAGTCTTCAATTTATACATGTGCAATTATAAAAAACATCAAATAAATGAAAAAACTGAAGGAAATAAAGTGAAAAATAGCATATTTCAGGCTATGTTCAATCAATATCAGTTCCTTCTTTGGAGGTAGATAGTATGCTCTATCATTAGTCTTTTGGGATTTTCTTGGATCATTATATTGTTGAGAATAGTTCTCATTCACAGTTGTGAGGGACAAATTTGGATATACAGAGCATTAATCTCCCCTTTAAACTTTTCCTTTTATATATACCCCCCAGGCCAATAAGAAAAGGAACCTCTGAGCTTTAGTTCATAAAGGATCAGGTTTTTAATTGCTTGGGAATTAATTAGACCATGAAGGTGAAACCAATTAGGGAAATAAGGAAGTGGAAATACAGATGGACAGTCTTAACTCTAAGATTAGTCTATGCAATCCCAGAGATTACGTTACTTCAAAGGAATTTAGGATTTTCCTTCATAAAATTTACCAATCCCGAACTGCCCACCAGGCCAAGAACCAGCACACCCAAGACAGAGCACAAAACATGCCACCACGAGCCAAGCACTGCCAAAGACTGCTCTCCAGGATGAAAGTGCATGACCTTTTGAACGCCCCACCCCCCAGAAGTTGCCTCCCTTATGGTGGAGTTTTCCTCCCACAAAAGGGGAGGTCTGGCTTTTTTCCTCCCCAAAAGGGGAGGTCTTTCAAAAGCTGCTTAGTAGCCTGCACAGTCTCAGGGTGGACCAGGTGTGGCCCCTCCCAAATTATTCAGCTAAAATTTTTGATATTAATCTTTACCACAAATAATTTTTACCACACAGTTCTTCATTGAACAATATTGCCTTCACTGTGCACAATGTTTTCCTGGTTCTGCTCACTTTACTATACATAAATTCATATAAGTCTTTGCAGGCCATTCCAAAATAATTTTCCTTGTCATTTCTGATAGCACAATAATATTCTATCACAATTATATACTATAACTTGTTTAGCCATTCCCCAACTAATGGGAGCTTCTTTGATTTCCAATTCTTAGCTACCACAAAAAGAGCTACTATAAATATTTTTATACAAATAGGTATTTTTCTCTCTTTTGATATCAAAGGGTATACAGTTTTATAGCCCTTTGGGCTAGATCCAAATTGCTATCCAGAATAGCTGGATCAGGTCACAACTCCACCAGCAGTGGATTAGTGTCCCAGTTTTCCCACAGTCCATCCAACATCTAACATTTTCTTTTCTTTTTTTTGTTACATTTGACTGGCTATTTTATAACAAAGTATCTGTGTGTCTTTGTGTGCATATAACTTCATTAATCTATAATTAAAATTTAGCATTACATTTGATTATGAAGGCAGTCAAATAAAACCATTACTCTAAAAAGAGGTCCATAGACCTTACCAGAATTCCAAGGTGGTACATGAAATTTTTAGAACCCCTGATCTAAAACATATCTACACATCTACACACACACACACACACACACACACACACACACACACACACATATATACAGATATGTGTGTGTGCGTATGTCTATGTGGATACATACATACATGCACATACTTACACACATACTTAGGTAAAGCCATTGAGATATGTCCCTTAATCAAATCAAAGCCTTCACATTTTTTTTTTGGTAAGGCAATTGGGGTTAAGTGACTTGCCCAGGGTCACACAGCTAGTAAGTGTTAAATGTCTAAAGCCGGATTTGAACTCAGGTTCTCCTGAGTCCAGGGCTGGTGCTCTATCCACTGTGCAACCTAGCTGCCCCTAAAGCCTTCACTTTTAATAGACTGCATTGTAATTTCCAAACTAAACTTAAATTTATGGCTAAAATAATTTAAAAATAGAGGTTTCCTTTCTTTAAATCTGCCATTCCAGGTTGAGAGTATCTAACTGGACTTTGGCATTCCAATTCCTGTGTCTAAACATAGCCTTATTTTCCATCTTTAAGTTTGAGGAAGGCATATCACCATTATAATAACATAATGAAAATAAAGTATCTTTTTTACCATAGTCATATGAACTGTTTCTAAGAAACAGTTCAGTCTATCAAAATGAGTGACAAAAATGACAGGGGGAAGGGGAGAAATTAATTTAGTTTGAAATCTTGATTATAGCAAAGTTGACTCTGCTTTCCCCCCAATTTTCTAAGAAGGAATTCTATAATTCTGAGAAACCACTTGTCACCAGGATGGGGAGAATTTTTAGAGGTAGATGTTGCTGCATTTCTCCTTTGCTGAAAATAGTCCCTTTCAATTTTATTTTAAACAACAGAAACAGATTGAGACAATGATGGAACCACACATTTTTGAAGTATGTTAGATTTGGGGATAGAGTTATATTTGATATTAACAAAAAGGATTCCAATAGCAGAGGGGAGTCTTTTCTGGAACTGTTAGCATTACCAACCTACCCTGAATGCTGCATGACAGCATAAATAGTATTGTCATGGCATTTCAGTCCTCAGTTTCTTTGAATTATAGGCACAAAGGTATAGTATTCGTAAAATTTTGAAGGGAAAATTATGTTGCATTTATTTTTTCCTATTAACAAATTATCATTGCTATTAGCAAACAACAGGATCATAGGACTTCTATCCAGAATGTATTTAAATATCATCTACTACCAGATTCTTATTTATACTGGTGCAGGAACTGAGGCTCCAGGTGGAAAATAATTTACCAAAGGTCACAGGGTAAGTAGCAGGTATAAGATTAAAACCTAAATCACATAGGCCCAAACAAAATAAGAAAGGCAGGGAGTGATGGAGGAAAGAAGAAAGTATTTAATATTTCCCTTTTTACAAAGCACTATGTTCTTTACCACTAAAGTCTGCTGCCCTCTCCATCCATCTATGAGTTCATAGTCACATTCATTCAAAGTACCCAACGTTAACTTGAGAAACATCCTCTCCAACCATCTCTCCAGTGCCTTGAAAGAAATGAGTGGTTGGTACTCTAAAGAATTAACACACCATGAGCACAACCCTCAAAGAATAGTAGAGCTCAAAAAGGAGCTTGAAGATGGATCATATAGTAAAGCCTCCTCACCTAATAGCTAAGGAAACGAACCAAGAGAGTTGAAATGATTTTCTCAAAATCAGTTAGTCTGGGACCTTGGAATTGTCTCTATTTACACACTATAATAATTGTCCTTTTAGTTCTGATGGTATTCTGGTAGAGGCTTTTCTGATTTCTTTTAATTTACCAGTAGATTTTAATTAATCTGTTCTTTCTTTTTTATCCTAACCTATATCACTAACAATAGACATTTTTAAATGGCCACTTAAGAGCTGCAGTTTATACCCTTAAAAGAATGTGGACTGATTCTCCTCTTTGGGTGATCAAACCCATATCCCTGACTTTATAAACATTATACTTTAGTCACCTAATTGCAGCAGGCCCATGAAATGCAACACAACTAGTTATACCTTTTCTTAAGCTAAAATATGTTTTCCCCTAAATTACCTAGAAAATTCAATGAATTTTTAATTTTTATTTGATGATACATCTTTATTAAAGAGGCATAGAGCTATTGTTTGTTAGGTATTCTCTCTCTCTCTCTCTCTCTCTCTCTCTTTCTCTCTCCCCCCTCCCTCCCTCCCTCCCTCCTGAAATGGTACTATATTTCAAGCTATACTGAAAGTACAACCTAAATTTCTCATCTGGATTGCTTGCTGGCAATTGTAACTTTGTACATATTAAAATGTTCTAGGTGTTACTTTCTCAAAATCATCTTATAGTTATAAATGTTTTCTGCAGTCAAACAAAATGTCCCAGCTGAGATATGAATTAGGAATCATTTTAAGCCTACAGGTTGGTTTTCTGCCACATGAAGTAGAGAGTATTCAGAGGTGCTTGATTCAACACTTTCCTGTTTCTCATAATGGTGATTTTATTATCTTCAGCACTGAGTGCACCTGCAAATTTAAACTTGGCTCTAGGTAAAAGTAGACTATGGTTGAACTATGTTTCTCTGATTTTAAAAAAAATGAAAGAAAGAAACTGATATTGGCTTAAGTTCAAAGTCAAGCTTGCTGCATTTTTCTGGCTGCTCTGCTTTTATTACATCTAAACTTGTGGACTCAGTGTATGCCATAGGGAGAAGTGGTAGGCAGGTTGCCCATTTTTAATTTTAGTGACTCCCAGGAACTCTACAGTATGTTCTAAAAAGGTAAGTGTGAAGAAGGGATTACTTATTTTTAGCTTTATAAAATAAAAAATTCCCAAACCTACCAAGACTAGTCAGCCAATCCTGAGCAGAGAATTAACCAAATCCCCTCCCTGCTACTGCTTTATAATTGTCTAAGCAAACCACTATAGAATCATATGCTGCATGACTTTCTTTTTCTTTTCTTTTCTTTTTTTTTTTTTTTGCTGGGAAATGGGGGGTGACTTGCCCAGGGTCACACAGCTAGTGAGTGTCAAGTGTCTGAGGCTGGATTTGAACTCAGGTTTTCCTGAATCCAGGGCCAGTGCTTTATCCACTGCGCCACCTAGCTGCCCCTTGCTGCATGACTTTCTAAACTGTTCCCGTCTCAGATACATGCTTTCTTCTTTCATTAGCAGGAGGTGGGAAAGGGAAGGAAAGGGAAAGCTGAAGAAAAAATAGCTAAATGTTGGATTGTGGGGGAAATTATTTTTCTATTATACTAATAATCAATGATTAAATTAGGAGTAAGGATTTGTTTTTCTCTTTATTCCATCATTTAGGGACTAAACTCTGTAGGTCATTCAGTTAGTTTCTGAAGGACAGCACTGATAGATGAGATAGCCCAAGTGCTCCAGGAACATGATCTTTGATCTTGGACAGAACCTCGCCAAACTAGGAGACCTCACTTCTGTTTGGTAATGTAGGTGAATTCCAGCCCCAAAGCATTGAGTCTATGCCCTTGTAGTCCTCCATTGTAGTATAGGATAACCCAGCTCATTAAGGAGAAAACTAAACAGAGTGGTCTGGATAGAGATGGATTTCTTCATCCTTATTGCTAGAGGTGGATGAGTCTCATGATCAAGACATATTCTTAGCAAGAGCAGCTGAATACTCCTAGCTGACCCCTTCATTAGTATGTCCACCTTCTCATTAATTGTTCACCAATCAGGATTGATTTTCACCTGTCAGGGGTACCCCTCCCCCTTTTCTAAAAGTATATCAAGGCATTCAGTATCACCATTAAGAGTCTTGGTTACCAAGAGAAAACACTGACCATCAATGTATTGATTATCAGCTAACCTAATTAATAAAGGGAATATTAATTATCTAGAAACTCTGGTGCTCAGGTTTTTCATTCATCCCAGTGGATAAGGGGATGGATGGATGTATACAGATTGGAGACTAGAATCAGATTAGCCTTTGGGCAAGTAAAGGCTTTAGTCTATTGACTTCCCTTATTTACTTCAAGTCCCAATTAAAATCCCATCTTTTATAGTAAGCTTTTCTCAAGTGCTTTTAATTTTAGTGCCCTCTCCTTGTTATCTCCTATTTATCTTATAAATAGCTTGCTTTATAAATGCTTACCCTTGTCCCCTCTGTTAAACTGTAAACCCCTTCAGGATAGAGACTGTCCATTTGCCTCCTTTTGTGTCCCTAGAACTTAACACAAGGCCTGGCATATAGTAGGTTGCTTAATATTTACTGATTGATATGTGGCAAAAAGAGGACTTAGGTGAGAGGGCTCAATGAAAGCTTTCTCATTCACAAATCTCAGATAAGTCATAAAGCACTTGTTAAATATTTGCTGTGTGCCAAGCACTGCAACAAATGCTGGGGACACAAAGACAGGGAAAAACAGTCCTTGCCCTCAAGGAAATCAAATCATAAAACTGGAAGACAACATAGAGCTTCTAATCCAACATCTTCATTTTAAAGATATAGAATCTGAAATCCAGAGATGGTGAGTGACCCAAAATGGTGACCCAGCTGGAACCAGACCCCATAGATTCTGGATTTGAGTCCAATTTTATTTCCAACAAACTACAATGCCTCTGGCTTATACCTTGTGCACCTCTCTTTTCCAGCTTCAACAGAATTATTCCATTTTTAAGTTAAGCTTCTTTTGCTCTTTTTCCTCTGAGCTTTTTCGGAATGCAATATGCACTGAAATATCATTTTACCATTATATAAAATGTTATATAAATGAGACTTGTCATAACCCAAATATTCTATTCTGAATTCAGACTTGATAGTCATCTAGAAATAGCATGATGACTCATCCCTATCAGTGCTCAGAAATGCAGATTACTGGATAACTTGTTTAAAAGTTAATATAATTTTTCCTCATTCTCATCAGTTTTGGCTGACAGTTTCAATCACAATTCCACAAAAACCAAAATAGATTCACAGAATTCTCAAAAGCCCCAAGGGAACAGCTTAGCTCTGTGGATAAGGGAAGCCATACTACTTCCTTGACTGGGTTATACAATAACCCACTCAGCTTATAGTTCAAAGATTTTTGTGGAAGATAAAATGACTGTGAGAATATTTTTACTGACTGAGCCTAATTTGGGGGGACTAATCTATGGAGGACTAATCTGGGAACTTTTGACTACTTGGTTATCTGACTGCTATTAATTTAGCATGGGCCATTTATAAAGTCCCACCACACTGCTCCACTCCCAGAACTGATAAACAAAGGATTAAGAAGCCTCTTAACTAAATAATCAAAGCAGAATTTATTTATGAGATACTATTTAAAATTATAAATACAGGGAAATAAAATGTACAATCTGACTGCTTCCTTCTGGTGCTTCCTTCCACCTGCTGAGCCTGGAACCTTTTTAATACAATAAGGGCCTTAGCCACCTCTTGCCTAAGGGTATGTTCCACTTTTCTCTAACTTTCACTCTTTTTCTCCTTCACTTCAGCTTCCCTCCTTCACTTTCACTTCTAATTCCTCTTAATCTTCCCTTTCTCGAACCTGTACCCTGTGCTGACCGCTTCTGTGCTCTCCACTGCCTCCTGTTCTGTCTGTCTGCTCCGTCCTCTGACACCTTTGAAACCCCTCTAATCTTGTTAGCTGGCCTCCAGTCCTCTTGTCTGCCCCCTCTAATCTTGTCCTTTGGCCTCTAGTCATCTTCTCGGTGCCCCCCACCCCCACCCCTAACTCCCAGGTCTATATATACTTCCTTCTCTCCACTCAAATCTCAGGATTCCTGCACCCACATACCAAGCTAATCTGCAAGTCATGGCTGTGGCTGTGGCTGGGGGGATGCTCGAGCATCCCGTGCCTCAGCACAGGCTATGCCAGAGCCCGGCCTGGACAAGTCCGGGATCTCTCGGATAGCTATGCTCAGGTCAGAGGGAGCTGGGTTTTTTTTTTTTCCCCAGTTGTCTGACCTGGAGTCTTATATAGCCCATGGGGCTTTTTGGCTCAGCTGAAGCACAGGGGGAGGGGCACCAGCACCTCCCACACAGAAAAGACCCTGAGGGCCTAAGGCTTTTTAATCTCAGCCTAAAGGTAGGGTCCCCAAATAAAAATAAATTTCCACATGACCAAAGATGCTTAGAACAATATTATGTTATTTGAAGGGAAAAAACAAAACAAAACTTGTATCATGTACTTTGAAGGAAGGAAATAACATAATATGAAGTAGAAAAATCAATCATGCAAGCATTAATTACCTACTTAATTATATCTGAGGGTTGGAATGATTTCCTCATTTTAGCTAGATAAAAGGGTTGTTATCCTTATAATTTCTAAATTTCTAAATTCTAAATAATAAATAATAAATCCTATATTTATAGTTTCTGAGCACTGACCCAGGATATAAGCCTAACTACTTTTGTGCATATGGTTGTTTTTCTGTGTCCCAAATCTTACTTATTTTAGGGGAAATGAAAAAGAAAACAAGGTCCATATATATATACACACACAACACACATATAATTTTTCTTTTTGCAAGTATCTAACTAGGCAAAGGAATGAACAGCAGTCATGGAATTCTTCATTGTTTATTGTTCAGGTAATCTATATCTATTTGCTTTTCTTTTCCTTCTAGTGATTAGTACACTTCCTGACATATAAATTACTTAGTAAATATTAGTTTAATTTGAATTATATTCTATCTTCCCATTTGTATAGTTTAGAATTTAATCACCTATAAATATGCATATATGTGTGTGTGCACCTATACATATATTCCTAAATATATACACATTTTGCTTGTATGTAACACTTCTCATTCAAGAGTTGCCCCTGTTTTCACCACAAGGAGTAGCCCCAGGAGTGAGAGAGGAAGTATGATTACAGTAAGTGACCTGATACAATTGCTATAGCGGGAGGATTCTTTAGTCAAGGGGAAAGTATAGCAGTTTCCTATGGTAGTTGTGGTGGACTTCTGGATTTTCCACTCACTCGTGTTTTTCTTGATGAGTCTCAATGTGCCTCTTGAATGTAGAACCAAGTATGGCTCAGCTGCATATTTTTAAAACCAATGTTTCCCTGGTGCTCCTACATGGAAACATATCAAAGAACATCACAACCTCTGAAGTATCAAAGTTATGGGTAATCTCAAGGCCAATGTAGAAACACATGGTAGGCATAAGGGGTCTATAACAAAATAGAAAGAGAAATATAGGATCATGAACAGAATGAAAATAGACCTCAAAGGACAGCTGGTCAGCCATGGGCCTGAAAAATAGCCACAGAAATATCATTCATTAAGAGTCATCATCTAGCCTCTTTTTAAAGACCTTCAGAAAGGGAACCAACTACTCTATGCATGTGATTCCACTTCTGATTATCTCTGTGAAACAGAGACCTCTGTAATTCTCACTCTTTAATACTAACTCTGTCCTCTAGTCATAATGATTACTATTACACATGCATAATATTCCTTGATATATCTGGAGAGTTTAACATGCTTACTCAATGAAATGCCTTGTCTCTTACTTCTCATCTGTATGGATGTAATATTTGGAATCTAAATGAAAGACTCAATATTTTTCCTATAAAATTTCATCTTATTAGATATTTTTGGATCACTTCAATAAATAGTTTATCTAAATATAGGAAAAGCAGATATAACTATCATTTTTATTGATGCTTTTTAAAGCATCAACATCAATTTCTCAGTATATATTTTCTATACTGAACCCTCTCTTATAACAAAGAAAAAGTCAAACAAATACAAATATATCAATATTGTATAATAATAATAAATAATAATAAGAGAAGCAACAATTATGACAACTGCATTTATATAGTGTGCTAATGTTTGTCAAATTCTTTACAAACACCACCTCATTTTGTCCTCACAACAAACCTGGGAAAAAGGATATCTAGTCTTTCTAATTTCACATCTGGTGCTCTACCCACTACACCGGAGGTGTCAACCACATGGCTTGCAGGCAATATGCAGTCCACAACACTTTTGAGTGTTGCCTGAACCAAATTGAAATATAATTGGGAATAGTTTACCAAATAAATAAAAATTACACTAAGACTGATAAGACATCCAACATTACATACCTATAATCTTCCATTTTTCATGTGAGAAATGAGAAGTTTGCTTCATCAACTTTTCTCTAAGACTAAGACTTGTCATAGCATATAATCTGATTTTGGCTACCTATTAGTACTGCTTTCATTTACATGTTTGTAATCGTGCATATTGTTCTAATTTGTCTTATTTTTCTTTGCATAAGTTCGTGCATGTGTAAGGGAAATTAGTGGAATAATAAAAGCCAATGACTCTTCAGCCGAATTAATCATAAGTGGAAAGTATCTGTAAATAAGTCTTTAATCAAACTGAAATTGTTATAACATTTGGACAATTGACTGAAATCAAATAATGCTACAAAGGTAATTTCTTGTAAATGACTGAAAGAATCAGGGATATCATTAGCCCTCTTGACTTATATGTCTGAAATGTTTTCCCTTTTCATTTTTGCCTACTGGCTAAGTCTTAACTAAACCCTAACTTTTCACAGGAAACTTCCCAACATGTCTTAATTTCAGTGCATTCCCTCTTTTAATAACATCTTTTTAATCTTGTATCTGATTTGTTTGTGCATGTATGTTTGCCCATCTACCCCATTTGATTGTGAGCTCTTTGAGGGCAGGTACTGTTTTTTCCTCTTTTTGTATTTTCAGCTCAGCATTAGAGGCTAGCACATAGTAGGTGTTCAATAAGTGTTTATTGACTGACTTACTGATTGAACCTTATGTATAACAATAATGGTCAGTTCAGTCATGAGTAAGTCAAACAGAGGACCAGTTGAGTAGTAGAAAAGTTCTGGTTCAGAAGATTCCAATTCTCTGATTCAAGTCAAGAGCCTGAGAGAAAATAATTCTCAAAGTGATGAATTTCTTTATCTTTCAAATCTTCCTACCGCCCATGCGCTTTGTGAGACACTAGTAGCAAAACATAAATCTACTAGTATCTGAGAGAATAAACCAATAGGATCCAAAAAGTCCAACAAGGCATAATTGTCAACTGAGAAAAGACAGCTTTAGGCAAGTATCACCCTTTGAGCTAGAGAGAAGTGCAATCTACCAAGACACTGAGACTCAGAACCATTGGAGAACTACATCTAAAGGGTATTTAATGGAAATGTTGTCTATTATGGGCTAAAGGGATTTCCATTAACTGAGAGATGTAATTTATCTCATCATAACATATATTCTTTATAGATTTGATTTATTACTTTTGTACTTTAAATTTGTACCCATCTTCCTACATGGACTTCAGTGTATTTGTGAGACAGCATGCCCCAGACTTTCTTAGAAGTAATATTTACAGGGGCAGCTAGGTGGCACAGTAGATAAAGCACCAGCCCTGGATTCAGGAGTACCTGAGTTCAAATCCGGCCTCAGACACTTGACACTTACTAGCTGTGTGAGCCTGGGCAAGTCACTTAACCCCCATTGCCCTGCAAAAAAAAACAAAAAACAAACAAAAACCAAAACCAAAAAAAAAAAAGTAATATTTACCCCTGTTACTACAATTTTTGTTATATGCTTTTAGAAATTATCCTTACTAAAAGATAATAAAATCTGGCTGAACTTCAGTTGTAAATACGTGAGTGAGGGCTCATGAATGACAAAAGAGGAAAAGCAACTGGTCAATGTTAACCTTAGAATGCTAAGAGTAATAATTATCTGTCTTCTGGGGTTCTAGTATGTCAATGTAAGTAGGAGTTGGTGAAGTAGTTTTAGAGAGATTGTTACAGTGCCTTCCCATGGTCCTCTGAATTGCACACATTTAAAAAAATTTCTTAAGTATAATTGCATTCCATTATTCATCTTCTATAGTTTGTTTACCAAGTACAAAATAATGGGCACCCAATTTCATTCCACTTTTTTTGTTAGCACAAGAAGTATTAATATGGATGGATATTCTAGTCTAAATATACCCATTCCTTCTTTTTAATTCCTTGCATTATGTAGGATTGCTGGGACAAAGTTATGAAAGATGCAATTTCTTTTTATAAATAATTGCATATTAATTTTTAGAAAGCTTGAATCAAATAACAACTCCAACAACAGTGAATTAATTTTCTCAAAGCCCTATTCAATATATTTTTTAAAAAATTATAGTTCTTATTATCTTTTTCATTTGGCGGGATATGAAGTAAAATTCTTAAAGTCTGTTTTCATTTTTATTTCTATTATTAGTGTATTGGAACAACCTTATTATGGTTATTTATGGAATATAAATCTTTTTTAAATAGTTCATTTCTTTTTACTCATTCACTTATTGGGGAATAGCCCTCAGTTTTGTAATTTTTATCACTTCTATTTTTAGATACATATTGATTTAGCTCAGTATTTGAGTACACATCATTCAGAATTTCTTTTGAGTCTATTCCTTTATGCTCCTTTTCCTGGTTCCCTTGCTTTATGATACCTTAAAAGAGAATAGGTAGTGTAGTACAAACAGTACTAAACTTGGTGGCAGAATACCTGAATTCAAATCCTTTAGCGTTTTCTAGCTTGTGATTCTCAGCATAAGATAACTGCATGTACTCTTAAATTTCCACCTTATAAGAGGATCGAAAAAGCAAACTAGCTCCCCTGGATAGTGTGTTGTGAACACTGAGCTACAGTCTTGTGTGTTGTGTTTGGTAAAGTATGTAAGTTATCAGCACCATGGATAGCATCTATGTAGCCCTTTTACATCTGCAAAGCATTTTATATGTATTCCCTCATGGTATCCTTACAACAAAACTGAGGTTGGTTATAATTATCTACAAGATTCCACAAAATGAACAAACATAAACAGAGGAAAGTTGCCCAGTGTCATCTAGCTAGTAAGTGTCTAAAGCAAGATATGGATTCAGATATTTTTTTTTATTCCAGGTATAGCACTCTATTCTTTGTTCCATCTAGCTATCATTATAATCCAGTTTTAAAGATTGACTTACTTTTTTGCCTATAGAAAAAGAAAAATTAAATCTTTTTGTCTTTTTTTTTTTGCATGGCAATGACAATTACATGACTTGCCCAGGGTCACACAGCTAGTAAGTGTTAAGTGTTTGAGGCCAGATTTGAACTCAGGTCCTCCTGAATCCAGAGCCAGTTCTTTATACACTGGGTCACCTAGCTGCCCCCCCCCCAAATTCAGTCTTGTTGGTAATATGAATTCCCAAAGACTAAGTTCCCTCAGGACCTAGGTTTTGCCAAACACTTTAACATTGAAAATCAATCAAGCAATCTCTCTCTCTCTCTCTCTCTCTCTCTCTCTCTCACCAGCCAGAGCTGGTTAGATATCTTCTCTAACAGCTTGTTGTACCAATTACAGCTTGAAATACAAATTGTTTGGTTAAAGGAACTTACAAAGGACCCAAAATTTTGGTCAACAAATTAAAGAGAAACGGAACAGAGGACAAAAGCTGGTTTTGTGAAATGAACCACTGAACTAGATAATCACAATGGTAAGTTCTCTGCCCAGCTAGCCAAGTTATTTATTAATTTCAGCTGAATGGCATAGTTGGCTATTCTACTTTGGTTCACAAATTTGCAAAATTTTCAGAGACTAATTAAAAAGGCAATACACACTTATCTATATCTATATCTATCTGCGTCTATGTCTATATCATCTATATCTATGTCATCTCTCTCTATATATGTATGTATGTGTGTGTATGTATGTACTGTTTTCAAACAATAGATTTTAGTTTTGTGCTTAAGAAAATCTCTAGTGCTATGGGGATGTATTTGTTACGATAAGATTATGAATTTGGAGTTATTGATTCAATTACACATCTAGAATCATAAAATCTTATTATCTGGTCCTTGAATTAGAGAAAATTTACATGTAGAAAACAAATATTAATTAACTGTAGATCTTATAAAATTCAAATTTCCTTTAATTTGGTTATCTTCAATAAGAGTACCATTTGTTTTAAGCAAAAATGTTAGATCCTTCTACCTGAATTTTCAAAGTGAGGAAAGCCAACAAATACTAATATTGGGAAATGTTCTGTATAATTTCATAGTGTGTAATTTAGTGGGAGTTACAAGGTCTTCCCCACCCTAAGTCATACTCTTCTAACTCTTTAAGAAGTTAGAGGGCAGCTAGGTGGTGAAGTGGATAAAGCACCAGCCTTGGATTCAGGAGGACCTGAGTTCAAATCCAGCTTCAGACACTTGACACTTACTATCTGTGTGACCCTGAGCTAGTCACTTTACCCCTATTGCCGCGCATAAAAAAGTCACTAATTTGTCAAATGCAGGTACTCAACTTTGTGAACATGGCCAGAATAGAAAAAAAAAAAGAATCAAGGGCTTCAACATTCAACAAGTATTAATTATCTATTTTGTGAGAGGCACTATGAAGGTACAAAGACTAATAAAACAAAAACTGTATGCTCTCAAGTTCTATGGGGAATAGAACACATGCATTCATACATATACATACATTTGTACATGCATATATAGAATAAAAATAAAATAAATAAAAGGTAGTTAGGGAAAATAGTAGAACTAGAAAGCAGAGAAATCAGGAATGGCCATATGCATATATGGTCATGCTTGAGTTCAGCCTGTAAGGAAGTGAAGAATTCTACTGATGGTAGAAAGAAGTGGGTTGCAGGTAGGGAGGCAGCAAGTGCAAAGGTACAGAAATGAGAGATGGAACAAATATGAGGATGAAAGTAGAAAGATGGGTACAAGCCAGATTATGAAGGACTTAAAATGCCAAGCAGTTGAGGAATGCTTTTCTAAATAGTTTGTCTTAGATGAACTCCACCTCAACACCCTCAGAAGCTTGAACAAAGCATGAGGAGAAATGAGTGGATAGGAAGAGAGTCAAAGGGTAATCTACACATTGTTTCAAACACAACAAAACAATCAACACATTATTCCTTTATTCCCTGGAAACAAGGAGAACAAAATAGAAGGAGAAGAAGCTCAAAACTTTTAAGCAGCTACAAGTAGTTGTTATGAATAAGTGAGCAATAGTTTGGCATAGTGGATAATAGAAAGGCAGTCAGGAGTCAGGATGACCTGGTTCTAAGTCTTGTCTCTGCCACATACTAGCTATATTTCCCTGGGTAAATCACTTAATCTCTCAGTACTCCCAGACAACAATTTGTCAATCTGCATAGGCAGAGTGAGTTTCTTTATTTGTTCCACCCTAAGAAATAGAACATTTTATGTACTCTGGATCCCATTGTTGCAACACTTCTACCTTTGAAATTAATTCTATCCCTTATGATAATTATGAGCAAGAGGCATTCCCTCAACACACCTCCAAACACATGCTTTCATTTAAACATTTTTAGTTATATAAATCATCTTGTAGAAAGAAATGACAATAGGTGAAAATGTTTCCATAGAATTAAATATTTAAGTCTATGAATGTAAGAGAAGACAGCATTTAGGTTGCCCCTAAGGAATAAAAGATAAAAGAATGGAAATTAAAATGGGTTGTCATATAACTATTTTACTGACATAATGCAATATATTTGAATGCTTCAAAGTAGGGAATAAAGTGACATATTTTTGCAGTTTACATTTAATTCTATTTCATTTCCATCTATTTGTAGCAATTTTAAAATTCTGTAATATTCTATCAATTTTGAAAAAAAAAAACAAATGAACTCTTTTTTTGTGTGTGAGGCAATTGGGGTTACGTGACTTGCCTAGGGTCCCACAGCTAGTAATTGATAAGTGTCTGAGATTGGATTTGAAATCAGGTCCTCCTGAATCCAAGGCCAACACTCTATCCACTGTATCACCTAGCTGCCCCTAACTGAACCCTTTTTAAAGAAGAGACGAAGATGAGATATGTTTTGATCATGTCTGTGTGTAGTTAAAAAGATCTTTGAATTAATTTAAACTGATTAGAAAGGAGTTTTATTCAAAACAATCTTCCATTTGGGTTCAAATATATATATATATATATATATATATATATATATATATTTTTTTTTTTTTGGTGAGGCAATTGGGGTTAAGTGACTTGCCCAGAGTCACACAGCTAGTAAGTGTTAAGTGTCTGAGGTCAGATTTGAAATCAGGTCCCCCTGAATCTAGGGCCCATGCTCTATCCACTGTGCAGCTAGCTGCCCTGGGTTCAAATATTTTTAAACTAGTTTTAATGTATAGGCAGTATGTTTGTTATAAGAAGATAACATTACACTATACACATACACACACACACATATATACACATACATTCATAAATGTATGTGTATATATGAGTGTGTGTATGTGTGGATAATGTAATGTTTTGAAAAAAATACTTGTTTTATCCTTCTCTTTTGTTTTTTTGTGAGTTACTATGTCAGCAGTGGAATTCAATTACTCATTAAAAGTTGTCTCAAAAAGAAAAGGTAAGGTTCAAGGAAAAAAGTATTTATATAGTTCCTTCTAAGTGCTCAGCACTGTGCTAAGAACTTTACAAATATTATCTCATTTGATCATCACAATAACCCTGGAAGGTAGGTACTATTATTATTCTGCTTTTACAGAAGAGAAGACTGAGTCAAATATGGGGGAAATGAGTTGCCCAAGAACACAGAGCTGGGAAGTGTCTGACATTAGATTTGAATTCAGATTTTCCTGACTCCAGGCCCAATATTCTATGCATTGGGAAACCTAGCTACCTCAAGAGATCTATACAGTGCACAGATATCTTAAATATAAATAGAATTATAATAAAGCTCCTTTTATTTGTAGAACACTTTACATTTTCTAAAATGAAAAAAATGGTTGAAAGATAACCCATTTTCCAGATTACCCTCTCTAAGCCTCTTTCCCTCTTCCTCACAAAATTCCTTTCTATTTTAGTTATATGACTAAGGGAATTAATTCTATAGGTTCATTTGTGATAATGTTTTAAAGAAGCATTTAAAAATATCATCGTCTTCTAAAAGGCATTTTCATGTATGGAATACAGCTAGAGATGATAATATTTCAGTAGACCCTTGAACTCTTTGATGTGGGTACTCTCTACTCCCCAGCACCTTCTGGGGGTTGCCCACATAAAGGAGAGACCTTGGAATATAATTTATAAGTTTGAGATCAAGTTTCTGATAATAACATACATTCTAGAGGTGAAGTTATCGAACTATCGAATTAGGAATTTGGAGTTGTTTATGTCTCCACATAAAGCCAAACCAGGTACATGACTAAAGAGATTAACTAGATGGAAAGCTTTAAAAGGTTTGGAGGGGAAAATTATTTGATAGGCCTGGGCTAGAGCAACAACAGTAGTATAATTTCCTGAGTATCATCATGTTGCATTTAATTCTGTTATGTGGATTTTATGGATATTGCTTTTGCACAAGCATTATGAAATAAAGTATATTCAGGAACTAATGTAAGCATTTAAAACACTCAGAAATAGATAGTATAGAAATTATTTAACCTAATTTTACAGATGAAGAAATTGAAGTTCATACGCAAATTTCAAATGTAGAATTAAACCCAGATTTCCTGGTTAAAAATTCTGAAAATTCCTATACACCATCTACCACCATTTCAAGCTATCTCTTCCATACATCTAGAGGGCTAAATTTTTGTTTTTGCTAAAATTCTGCAATTACCATTTTCACTGATTTGATTTGGCTTGTCAAGCAAGAACAGATACCAGTTTTCCAAACAAATATTAGGCAGTAATCATATTTACCTATTTTGTTTTATTTAAAAAGATAATTTGATTACGTCCTAGACCGTACATTTTCCAAGATCTTTTGTATAATTTCCTTTAATATACCAAGCTCAATATCCCAGAAAAATTGTTACCAGTAACATGTTTTGGCATGAAACTATCCTCCACAACTCTGCTCAATTTTCTTGAATTCCCTTTTACTGTAAATATGATCTACTTTTCTTCTAATATATTAGCCCTCATCAAAATAAATGACCATTTATTATGAGCTACTTTTTAGTTTTTAAGTTAAAACCTCTCATTATAATTTCCACCAAATGAAAAAATGTATAGATCATTCTTCTTATAGGTCAAAGTTTTCCTTATGACCTTCTGACTTTACATTGCCCCCTTAGATTTATATGTTAATGACATGCCCACTTGTATTCTTGTAACATTTGAGGTTAACCTAGTCACTAAATAATGTAAAAGGGAAATGTCAAGGAAATAAGCAAAATAAAAATAATGATGGACTAAACTTAGTTACATGTTTTTCACAATTAATTACAAATGATTATAAACTTCTATTAACACATGCTAATAGTTAGGTACTATAAAAATCAAGTTAAGTAGTCCGTATAGATCCTACAGTTAGAATTTTATAGATTTTCTTTGTCAGTTAACAAAGAGTTATTGAAGGCACTCGTGGTTAAAATTATGGTCTTTATCAATACTAAAGGAAATTACATATATAATTTGTGAAAGTGCTACTAATATTGATGGCACAACGATCTCTCCAGTCACTCAGGCTCAAATCTTGAATCTTTTTGCCTGTTTCTAAATCTGACCATTTGCCAATTCAAATTTGTTCTTCATTATTAACAATGTTTTTTCTTCTCTAATTTCTTTATCACCACCATAAGCATAGTTTATTAAATCTCATATGATTTTACATTATCTGAACCTGTTCTTATTGCTATTCTAAATTTGTGACCTTTTCCAATAACCAAAAATTTAATACACTACAAGTGGGACTGAGTCACATCTACATTGGCTTTCTTGTTATAATTGAAACAAGAAGACATAACATGATAATGTATTTTTAATTTTTAAATTTAATTAAATTTTTAATTTATAGAATAAAACAAATATTTTTATAACATAGAAGCCATTTATGTTAAGAGATTGACAAGAATCCTAAAGTCAAACCTGAACAAGAAAAACACAGCTGGAGCAAATAAAGCCTTTTTAAATAATATTCTTAATATTTTTGGCTTGAGAAAATATATGATCTAGAAGATTAAAAAAATGCATACAATATTTAAAAGGGAATAGAACTCATCAACCCAAGGCAGCTATATGAACATTAATACTTTCTCATAAAGAAGGAAAACATTTATAAATGTTACCAGATTATATATTAAACAGGATAAAAATTTACAAAATCAAAACTTTTAAAACAAATAGACCTCTTTACAATTATACTAAATATCATTTGACCAAATAAAGGTTGATTTTTTGAGAAAAAACATAAAGATAACTGAGTTATATGAATTTATTTTAAAAAGGTTATATAAAAGTAATTTTTGTCATCTGGTCATTGACACTAGAAATTAATGAAAAAATATAAAGAGGGGCAGCTAGATGGTGCAGTGGTTAAAGCACCGGCCCTGGATTCAGGAGTACCTGAGTTCAAATCCAGCCTCAGACACTTGACACTTACTAGCTGTGTGACTCTGGGCAAGTCACTTAACCCCCATTGCCTAAAAAAAAAAAAATATAAAGAGACAAGATTTGTTAACTAATGTATATTAATGCAACAAAATGGTATAAATATAATTGGCTTCTCCCCAATGGTGTCCTATGGATTACATTGTTTATACTTTTCTTTCTTTTTCTAGCACTTAAAATTTTCCTTTACAATTTTCTTAATTCAGATTTTTCTATCATCATATTCTTCTAAGGTAGCTAATGATTTTTAAATTTCACATTCATATCACCTTTTCCCACTTGAGATAATTTTGATAGTAGAAAGTTCATGTTTTACTTCAAGTATTTTTCAATTTTTCTAATATTTCTTCTACTTTTTTCAGATTTATTTACTTCATTTTTCTTCCTAGATTAATATCACCAATGTATCTATTACTTTATGCATTTTAGGCTTCTGTTCCAAGATGCTGAATTTTAAAGATTTTCTCTGATTATGAATGTTAATTTTTACTTTTTACCTCTCTTGTCAATTCCTTTATTATGTTTTCTAAATACACTACAAATTCTTGTTGCTATTCCATTCTATTTTCTGGGTTTCAAATGAAAATTATTGTATAAGTGTTCTTTTCTAAATTTTTATTCTCTTGTTGCATATCATTTCTTCATAGGATTAAGAGTTTTCTTTTCTTTTTTCTTAGACTTGATGCTTATTGATATTATAGTGTTACCCCTCCCTTTGGGGGCCTAGCTAGTAAAGTTATTGAAGCATGGAGGAGTCCGGTTGAATTATTGTTCAGTGTAGATTGGAGGAAGGTAAATTGTTGAAGGTAGATTGGTGTTATCCTTTGTGTATGGTCCTTTCCAACTTATGTCTGACAGAGAATTTTCTGGACCTCTTCAGAACAGAATACCTGTCAGTAAGGGTCTGATTACTGTGAGACCCATTCTTTTTTTTTTTCCATCAGCTGAAACATAATAAACACTACAATAGCCTTTTATTTTTACTCTATGTATGTCTCTCATTCTTTTTTTTTTTTTTTTTTGGTGAGGCAGTTGGCATTAAGTGACTTTCCCAGGGTCACATAGCTAGTAAGTGTCAAGTGTCTGAGACTGGATTTGAACTTAGGTCCTCCTGAATCCAGGGCCAGTGCTCTATCCACTGCACCACCTATCTGCCCCCAATCTCATTCTTAAACAACATATTGTTGGAACATCAAAATCCTCATCAGTGAAAAGAATCAAGACATTTACACACAAATCTAAAATGTGTATTACCACAAGCTTAGTTGATTTCCAAAGTGATATTTCTTGTTACCATTATTATGACATCTGAATTCCACCTTTTACTGGTATTTTTGTCTGAGTACTAATACTCAATTATACAAAAAAGGAACTAAGCTCAGCATTTGAAAAATAGCAAGTCACTTAACCCTCATTGCCCCGCAAAAAAAAAAATAACCCAAAAGAATGAATGGGTCAAACAACAAATCACAGAAATAATCAATAACTCTATCCAAGAGAATGACAATAATGAGACCACATACCAAGACCTATAGGGAAATTTTATATCTCTAAATGCCTACATTATACAATGAAGAGGAGATCCATAAATTGGGCACACAACTTTAAAAGCTAGAAAAAACACAAGTTAAAAAATTAACACCAAATAGAAATTTTGAAAATCAAGAGAGAGTAATAAAATTGAAAGTAAGAAAACTATAGAATTAATAAATAAAACTAAGAGCTGATTTTATGGGAAAAACAATAAAATTATTTTTGTTAATTTGATTTAAAAAAGGAGAAAACCAAATCACCATTATCAAAAATGAAATGGTTGAATGTACCACAATAAAGAAGAAATTATTTGAATATTACTTCATTGTTTATGGTACCTTTAAGCAAGATGTAATAACCTTCCTTATCTCTTTTAATTTAATCTATTTTTTGTTTTTACTTTTTCTGATATAAAGATTGTTACCCTTCCTTTTTTTACTTCTATTTTGCCCAAATGTAAGACAATAAATCTGACAATCAAAATGAAATGGATGAATATTTATAAAAATGTAATTTAAATAATTCTATTTTAGAAAAAGAAATTGAACAATCAATAAACTCTCTAAGAAAACTTTCCACAGACATATAGGTTCAAAAGTTAATTCTAAGGGCAGCCAGATGGCACAGTGGACAAAGCACCAGCCCTGGATTCAGGAGGACCTGAGTTCAAATCCAGTCTCAGACATTTGACACTTACTAGCTGTGTGACCCTGGACAAGTCACTTAACCCTCATTGCACCACAAAATAAATGAAGAAATGAAGAACGAATGAATAAACTAATGAACAAACAAATAAATAGGATAACCATAAATAGCACAAAATACTTGGGGCTATACCTGCCAAGACAAGCCTGGGAACTACATGATATAATTTTAAAAAATAACACTTTGGGGCAACTAGGTGGTACAGTGATTAGATCACTGACTCGGGAGTCAGGAGGACCTGAGTTCAAGTCTGACCTCAGACTCTTGACACTTATTAGCTGTGTGACCCTGAGCAAGTAACTTAACCCTAATTGCTTCACATACACAAAAAAGCCCTATTTTGGGGCAGTTAGGTGGCACAGTGGCTAAAGCACCAGCCCTGGATTCACAGAGGTCTGAGTTCAAAACCGGCCTCAGACACTTGACACTTACTAGCTGTGTGACCCTGGGCAAGTAACTTAACCCTCATTGCCCTGAAGATTAAAAAAAAAATACTATGGGGCAGCTAGGTGGCGCAGTGGATAGAGCACCGGCTCTGGAGTCAGGAGGACCTGAGTTCAAATCTGGCCTCAGACACTTAACACTTACTAGCTGTGTGACCCTGGGCAAGTCACTTAACCCCAACTGCCTCACAAAAAAGTCCCAATTTTGGGGCAGCTAGGCAGTGCAGTGGATAAAGCACTGGTCCTGGATTCAGGAGGATCTGAGTTCCAATCCGGCCTCAGACACTTTACACACTTACTAGCTGTGTGACCCTGGGCAAGTCACTTAACCCCAATTGCCTCACCAAAAAAAAAATACTATGAAAAGTTAATTCTACCAAACATTTAAAGAAAAATTAATTCCAAAATATATAAACTTTGAAAAAAAAACAGGTGAAAAAAGAGTCCTACCAAATTCTTGTAATGAGACAAATATTGTCTTTATACCTAAACCAGGAAGAACAAAAAAACAGAGAAAGAAAATCATAGACCTATTTCCCTAATGTATATTGATGCAAAGATTCTAGCAATTTATCACCAGGATAATACACTATGACCAAGTGGGATTTATTACCAGGAATGCAGAGCTAATTCAGTACCAAGAAAAATCTCAACATAATTGACCACATCAATAACAAAACTAACTTAAATTATAAGATTATTTCAATAGATACAAAGAAAGCTTTTGACAGTAAACAGAATCCATTCTTATTAAAATCATTAGAGAGCATCAGGATAAATGGAGCTTTCCTTAGGATGATAAGTAGTTTCTTTCTAAACCATCAGCAAGTATTATATACAATGGGGATAAGTAAGAAGTGTTCCCAATAAGATCAGGGATAAAATAAGGATTCCTGTTATCACCACTATTATTCAATATTGTACTAGAAAAGTTAGCCTTAGCAATGTGAGAAAATAATTATTAATAATGGAGCTTTGGGGATACCCAGTGACCCCTCAACACACACTCAGAAACTCTCTATGGTTTCTCAGAGCCAGCCCAGAGTCATTAGAATTAGAGATCTGACTAACTCCATAGATAATATATATTAAAACCACACCTACCTGAAAGCTTTTAACCTCAGCAGAGGGACTGTCTTTCACTAGACCTGGAGCTCAGCCCAGCACTGCTCATTTTAATATGGACCACCCTCAGGTTCAGTAACCAATAGATTTGAATTATGCTAGTCAATTAGCTTGGAAGAATGTGTAAGGGCCACCTCTCCTCTGAACTGCAGGAAGCTTGCTCTCCCACTTGGGCTGGATCACTGGAGGAGGCAGCCACATGCCCCCCCCCCCTTCTTCTCTATCTAAGTAATGTAGGGCTTTTGAACTCTACTTGGAGTCATGTGCTCTTTCTCTCTTTACTAGCATTTAATATGATTAATAAATGTTACATGCCAAAACCTGATGCAGTAACCTCTAATTTAAAAGTAGCAATACATTAGAAACCGCAGCTAAGTTCCCCAATAACTTAGAACAGGGACAGGCTTACCCCCAATATTTCAAATAACACAACAATAAGAGAAGAAAAAGAAGATGAAGGTCTTAGAATAGAAAAGGAGTAAACAAAACTATTGCTCTTTGCAGATTATATGGTGGTATACTTACAGTATCTTAAAGAATCAACTAAAAAACTACTTGAGACAATTAACAACTTTAGCTAAGTTACAGGATATAAAATAAACCCACATTAATCATCCACATCTAACAAAGCCCAGAAGCAACAGATAGAAAGAGACATTCCATTTAAAATAACTGTATACAATATAAAATATTTGGGAGTCTACCTGGCAAGGCACAAGCAGGAACTATATGAACACACTTAAAAAGCACTTTTCACACAAATAAAATCAGATCTAAACAAATGGAAAAATATCAATTGCTCATGGGTAGTCAGAGCTAATATAATAAAAATGAAAATTCTAGCAAAATTAATTTCCTTATACAGTGACATACCAATCAAACTACCAAAAATTATTTTATAGAGCTAGAAAACATAATTTTAAAAATCATCTGGAAGGTCAAGAATATCAAGAGAATTACTGAAAAAAAGCAAAGGAAGTTTACCTAGCTATACCAGATCTAATATTATATTATAAATTGGCAAACATCAAAAGTATTTGGTACTGGCTAAGCAATAGAGTGGAGGATCAGTGGAACAGGTTAGGCACACACAACACAATAGTAAAGGTATACAGCAATACACTAAACCCAAAGATTCTAACTTCTGGAATAAGAACTCAGTATTTGAAAAAAACCTGCTGGGAAAACTAGAGCATAGTATGGCATAAACTAGGCACAGAACAACAACATACACTACATACCAAAGTAAAGTCAAGTGTGATTATCAAATTTGATAGACTTAGCTCTTCTCAGCAATCCAATGACCCAAGGTAATTTTAAAAGACTCACAATGGAAAATGATGTCCATGTCCAAAAAAAAGAACTATGGAGTCTGAATGCAGATCAAAGAATACCACTTTCATTCTTTTTGTTTCTCCTTTCTTTTTTCCTTTTGTTCTGATTCTTCTATCACAACATAACTAATGCAGAAATATGTTTAACATGATAGTAACACATAACATATCAGATTGCATGCTGGCTTTAGGAGAGGGGAAAGAAGGGAGGAAGGGAGAAGAATTTAGAACTCAAAATCTTACAAAAATGAAATTTTAAAACTATCTTCACATATAATTGGGGAAAGATAAAATAAAATACTATGAAGGACAAGAACAAAAGGAAGAGAGTATATCTTGTTCAAGGAATAGCAAAGGGGTTAGTGCCAATGTATCATAACGTATGCAGAGAGGGGTAAAGTATAAGAAGACTGGTGAAATAGGAAAGGCTTATGTTATGAAGGGCTTTGAAGACAAGTTAGGTGATTTTATATATGATCCTGAAAGTGATAGGTAGCCACTCCAGTTTATTGCATAGGAGGGATGATATGATTAAATTTATGCTTCAAGAAGATTAATTTGACAGCTGAATGGAGAATAGTCTGGAGTGGGAGAGAATTAAAACAGGAAAACCAATCAGTAGGCTATTCCAATGATTCAAATATGAGGTGATGAGAACCTGAAGCAGGATGTTGCAAGGCCTTAGGAGAGAAGTGGGTGTACAAGATATGTTATGAAGACAAAAATTGCCAGGACTTAAATATTGGGCGTGGGGATTGAAAATGAAGATTCAAGGATGATGCCTACACTGTGAGTATAGGGTTATTCAGAGAAGAGTAGTACCCTGATCAGTAAATGGTAAGTTTGGATGGTGGGAATATTTGGGATCAAAAGACAATGGTTTTAATTTCAAACATATTGACTTTAAGATGTGTATGGGAATCCAGTTCAAGATGTTCAATAGGCATTTAGAGATATGAAATTGTAGGTTAAGAGAGAGGTTACCTAAGTAGATCTGAGAATCATCAACATAGAGATGATAATTGAATCCATGGGAGCTAAGGAGTTTTCCTTTTGGGGTCTCTTTCAGGAGGTGATTGGTAGATTCTTTCAATGATTATTTTATCCTCTGATTATATAATATCAGGGAAGTTCTCTTTGATAATTTCCTGGAATCTAGTGGCTAGACACTTTTTCTGATCATGGCTTTCAGGCAGTCCAGTGATTCTCAAATTGTCTCTCCTGGATCTGTTTTCCAGGTCAGTTGTCTTTCCAATGAGGTATTTCACATTTTCTTCTATTTTTTCATTCTTTTAATTCTGTTTGACTGATTCCTGGTGTCTCATGGAGTCATTATCTTCCAACTGTCCAATTCAAATTTTAAGGCATTATTTTCTTCAGTGAGATTATATACCTCCTTTTCCAATTGGCCAAATGAATTTTTTAAGGAATTGTTTTCTTCAGTCAATCTATGTGCTTTCTTTTCCAAGCTGTTAATTCTCTTTTTCATAATTTTCTTGTGTTGCTTTCATTTCTCTCCCCATTTTTTCTTCTACTTCTCTCAATTGATTTTTAAAATCCTTTTTGAACTCTTCCAAGAAGGCTTTTTGGTCTTGAGACCAGTTCATCTTCCCTCTGGAGGCTTCACATGTAGGCAATTTGAGAGTATTGTCCTCATCTGAGTTTGTGTTTGGCTCTTCCCTGTCAACACAGAATCTCTTAATGCTGAGAGCTCTTTTTTATTTCTTACTCATATTGCAGTTCATTATTGTTACTTTTTAAAGTTGAGGTCCACTCCTTGGACACCAGGGTCACTGTTTCGAGTTTCTTGTGCTGGGAGACAGGGGTTGTGTCACTGGCTTTCTACTCTGAGGCCTCTATGGTTTACAGATTTCTCACAGCCCTAGGCTTGCTCCCTGTGCTTGCTCCTGTCCATTGGTGGGATGGCCAGGCCTGGTCATGCCTGTCCTATGGGTGGCCCCCTCGTGGGTAGCCTGCCCTCTTAGCTGGTGCTGGTGGATCTCACCACTGGCCCACTGTTTCACCAAGCCAGGATCAAGGGGCCTTAGTTGCTCCACTATGGCCTAGAGCTTGCCACTGACTTGCCCTGACCCCCTCCATGCTGTGCTGCTCTGAGGTGCACTGCGCTCCCCCTCTGCCTGAGTGAGACCGACCTTTCCTGGAATCTTTTAAATTAACTCAGGTCGGAAGATTGTCTCTAGCTATCTTTTTGTAGGTTCTGTAGTTTCATAATCTGTTTAAAGGCTTGATTTAATGTTCTTTTTGAGGGAATTGAAAGAGAGCTCAGGCAGCTTGCTGGCTTCTCTTCACCATCTTGGCTCACCACTGCCCGCCCCACCCCTCCCAGCCACCATTAGAGGGCATAACCTATACTTTTAAGGAAAGAGGAAGAATCTAGCTAGTTCTTAAAAACTTCAACTTAGCATTCTTTCCAATATATCATATTAGATTTTATGCATAGTCACAATCACTAGTTGTCTTCCCTCACCAATAAATTTATGTATAACTGAGGCTGGATCCAGGTAACTGTTAAAAAAAAAAGATGTCTGAAGTACATATATAATAGAAACTGCACTTATATAAAATACACTAAAATTTGTCACATTAGTACATCTTCTCTCTATTTCAATTTATGTGTATAGCAAGAACCACAGTCAATGGTTTACATAGGAAAATAGGAATCAGACTGGGGGAGGCTGAGCATAATGAGAAAATATAGATACTCTGGAAATTCACACAGCATGCTACCTTTTTAATTAGCAAGGTTTTTGGCTAAATTATCTGGAAATCTATTTGAAGTCTTGATATCATTCTAATTTGGTGGAGATCCATAATATTGTCAGAGATTAAAGAGTGCTTTGGTTTCATTGTGGTTTTCTCATAAACTACTTTGGGTCAATTTAGTGCTTCAGTTAAAAGGAGAAAAAGTTGTGTCACACTCTTCTAAATTGAATTCTGGAAATAAATTACTTAAAAAAAAACCCAAATGTTTCATTACCCTAAATGTTGGATTATATTGCAGGTAGCAAACTATTTGAGCTACCTGCAGAAAGAAGATAAAGTGCTTCATTGACCATCCATTTGCTACAGTATAGTTTAGGTTAATCTGCATGGTGTGTGGAATACATATTAATCCAAATAACCAAGATACAGAAACAACTGGAGCAAATATATTTGAATCCTCCTTTATGCAAACACATGATTGTCCAAATAGTTGTGGGTCTAATTGCTAATAATGATTTGTTTTCTGTCTGTGTAAGAATCAATAAAATCATTTAATGATTAGCCAGTTTTCTAAGTTTTTTTTTTAATTATTATTACAAATGAATTAGTGGATGTTTTCTTGGACAAAGAATATTCAATTTTGTGTACCAGAATAAAAACAATTAACCTCCAAGATAGTGAGATTATAGCAAGTAGGTAACTTGTAGAATACTGACTGGCAAAAGGTTATTGGTATTCTAGTGCTCTCTTTAGATGTTTATTAGTATTGTGAAGAAGAGCCAACTTGCCCATCTCTGGAGACACATTTACTTTCTAAGTCCTGTACTTTTACATATTCTTAAGATATTGTGAAATTATGCCAGATGGGCTTTTTACTTTGCACATGGCATTTGATGGGTTGACAAGTAGCTTGTGGCATGGAACACAAATACAGTTTAAATTAACAAGCAAACTAGATGCCAAATACTTTTTAGAAATAAATTCTAGCCCCAAGTCATTGGAGTAGACAGACTGCCAAATCTTCATAAAAATCTGGCCAATTACCAGGATGCATTTTGAATAGAATAATCAGAAACCTTGTTTAATGAACTAATGCCATTTGCAACACTGAATAATAAGATTTCTTTCACCAAAGTATATACATTCTACATAAAGGAAGCTAGTAGCAAATAAAATTGCTGCCCATAGACTGAATTATATAAATGTAAAACAAAGGGGAAAGACCCATAGATTCTAATTGTAACTAATTTCAACTTCACAGAGGTGCTTTCTAAATGTTGCCTATATGCAAAACTTTGAATGGTGAATGGTTACAGGGTCTGTGACAAAAAATGACACAAATAACAAATCCAAATATGACAAGAGAAGCTAGTTTCCCCACATGGCAGTGTAGTAAAGGCTGAAGTGTTATTGTTGTTTTCTAAACCAGTCTTAGCACTTTAAATTTTGCTTGTTTATTTTAAAGGACCACATCTAAATATACCAAATTTACCTTTTTGAAACTTCATAATGGGGTTGAACTATGGTTCCATTTAGCTCTAAATCTATTATTTATATTACCATCTTCACTTCATATTAATAATCTCTAGTTAAATAAATCAAGAAAGCATATACTTAAAACATGCATCATTCCTACAAGAACACAATTTATGAATATGAGATATTTTATTAAGAACTGAAAGGCAGAAGCAAAGTGTATTCATAAAATCTCAGTTGGCAGAAACCTCAGAATCCATTTAGTCTCATTGAGAGCTGAAAACAACAAAAATTCCCTTCTACCACATCCTTGGCAAATGAGAGTTTCCCCTCAGCTTGAATATTTCTTTTGACTCATCTCACTTTGGGATAATTTTAATTAGGAAGGTTTTCCTCAAACCAAGCTAAAATCTCCCCCTTTTATTTTTATATCATTTTGCTCTCTGGTACTAAGCAGAATAATTTTAATCTCTTTCAAATGCCAGGCCTTTAAAGGCATCAAATAAAGCTTATATCCCAATTCTAGGCTTATTCTTCTCTAGTTGAAATATGCCCACTTCTTTCAGTCAGACATCATATTCATGTTTTCCATTTCTCTTACTCTCCCGGTGTCCCTTTTCTGGGCACATCCCCCAACCTTGTCTATGTCTTTTCAAAAAAGATGGTACTCATAACTGAAAATAGGACTATATATGTGGCCTGATCAGGACAGAATAGAGTGAAATAAGCCATTACTTCCAGTGGTGACTTTAGGGGTTAATCCATTTATAAGATACTCAGGGCTCAGAAATGAGAGACTAGTTTGATGACAGAAATGATGTTTCCAGTCCCTCTCTAAAACCTTCTCCCCTCTCCCTCCCAGGGATATTGTGCAACACTTCCAAAACTTAATTCCATTTCCTTATAGTTTATATTTCCCATTGTTTTTTACCTTACATCCATCAGTTTAGCAAAAATTATTTTAAAAAGAAAAATGGCAAACATTAAAATGGCTATGGAAAAGGAAAGCTGATACAAGGTTGGTAGAACTATGAATTGGTCTGTTTTTTTTTTTTTAAAGTAATATGGAATGATGGCCCAAAAAACAGTAAACAGCATTGGTCAGTGATACTATTAGTACACCTATATCTCAAAGAACTCAAAGAAAGAGTAAAAGGGATCCATATTTACAAACACTTATAGCAGCTCTTTTGGTGGTGGCAATGAATTGGAAATCAAGTGGTTAGCTATCAATGATGGAATAATAAAAATCTGTGGTATATGGATATAATATCACACTATAAGGAATGGAGAAAGAGAAAGAAATCTGGAAATATGTATGAATTGGTGCAGTGTCAAGCAAGCAAAACCAAGTAAATATCTATACAATAATAAAAATACTATAAAGGAAAACACCTTTAAAATAATTAATAATTAATCAATGAATTCATCATCCATGATCCCAGAGAGTTAAAGATAAATCAATGAAGCAAAACATCCATCTGCTTTAAAAAGAAATAATAGACTTGATATGCATAATGAGAGACATACGGTTTTAGGCAGGCCCACGTGGGAATGTATTTTGTTTGACTTCATATGTTTGTTACAAAACCTTTGTTTTTTGTTTTTCTTTTTGCTTTCCAGTAGGGTGGTAGAAAGTAGGGTGGTAGAAGAAAGATAAATCTGATTTCGAACAAAATAAAACAAAGCTTTGAAATAAACAAAGAAAGTACATTATTAAATTTCCCAAAGCAGAGATTAAGAACGAATCTGTAACATTTATAGACTTCTTTGAGCAAAAAAAAGAGAGACAGTGATGAAGCTAAAGAAAAAGAGGCTTCTTAAGTAGGGGACTGCATTCATTTTCTTCATAGACAGTTACCTTGGACATATATCTTCCCTGTTGTTTCATTTCCCTGCATAAATTCAAGGAAATATCTCCTCCATAGGCAGACATAAGAGGGAGAATTAAACCAAAGGGAGGGGTGGGAAAGAATGGCCTCTCCAATGAAGAACCATGGAGAACCAAATGTCTGCTGTCTACACCCTCTCTCTGGGATTCAGTATTCCAGGTCTTGCTTGTAATTTTGTTTTGACACCACTACTTAGTCTGTGATACATACTCTTTCACACTGGAGGTTGATTTGGCTGCCTGCATCTTTCGTTTTCTTTTTTTTTTTATGATAGTTAAACCCTTATGTTTTGTTTGTCTTTTTTTTTTTTTACATTTTATTTGTCAGTAATGAGGGTGATGCAATTATAATTGATTATAATTATATTTTACACATAGAAAGAAGTAGCCTGTCATAATGGATGGAGAGCTGTGTTTAAAATGAAGAAGAGGGGCAGCTAGGTGGCACAGTGGATAAAGCACCAGCCCTGGATTCAGGAAGACCTGAGTTCAAATTTGGCCTCAGACACTTGACACTAGCTCTGTGACCTTGGGCAAGTTACTTAACCCCATTGCCCCGCAAAAAAACAAACAAAAAACCAAGACCTAAAATGAAAAAAGACCTGCATTTATATTCCACCTCAGCTACTTAATAGCTTTGTGAAAGATTAAATTGCTTAATTTCTCTGTGTGTCAGTTTCCTAATCTGTAATATCAACCCTAATATAGTTGTTATAAGGATAAAATGAAATAATTTGTGTGAAATAATTTATGTCTCACAACATGATACACATTTGAGTTGTTAATTAATTAATTAATTAATTAATTAATTGATTGATTTTTTGAGGGAATTGTAGTTAAGTGATTTGCCCAGGGTCACACAGCTAGTAAATGTCAAATGTCTAAGGCTGGATTTGAACTCAGGTACTCCTGACTCCAGGGCCAGTGCTCTATCCACTGCGCCACCTAGCTGCCACTGTTAATTTGTTTTTAGTATTATCTGTCTTGAATCAAACATCAGATGTACAAATACACATTTTTAGGCTTCCTGATTATATTTACCTTATTTCACATATTTTGGTAGTATATTAAAAGATAGTGCATTTTATGAAATAAGGACAGCTATATTTTGTCTACAAAAATAAATGACCTCCAGAAACTATAGGGAAATTTCCAGTTTTTAATAATGTCTCTGCCTATAGCCAAACAAAAGAATACAAAAACATTTAGTGAATTATGGTAAAGATGTCAATAATTCCATAAAATTTTGTTTTCAAATTTTTCCTCCACTCCCTATTCCAATAGTGTTTAAACTACTGAGAAAATTTCTCCTCTTTATCCCTTGCCTAAGTGAATATATTCAGAAAGACTAAGTGTAACAAAGTTTAGATTGGGCAAGGGAAATTCTGACTTTTTCCATAAGTTGAGAGGGTCCAAAACTTTCATTTCAGAGTCATTCTTCTGATTCTCTCTCATAACCTGCTCTATTGTAATTGTAAAGTGTAAACCAAAGAGGATTCCACATACAACTAAAACTAGCAATGTACTGAAGTCCTTAGATTTCCTTTTTAGTTTAAAAAAAAATTAGTATTTTATTTTCCCCAATTACATGTAAAAATATTTTTAAGGTTCCTTTTTTTTAAAAAAAGTCTGAGTTCCAAATTTTCTCCCTTTTTTTTTTTTTTTTTTTGGAGAGGCAATTAGAGTTAAGTGACTTGCCCATGATCACACATCTAGTAAATGTCAAGTGTCTTAGGCCATATTTGATCTCAGGTCCTTCTGAATCCAGGGCCAATGCTCTATCCACTGTACCACGTAGCTGCCCCTCCTTCTTTTTTACTCCATACACCCATTGAGAAGGGAAGCATAAGTTATACACGTGGAGTTATGCAACACATTTCCATATTAGTCATGTTGTGAAAGACAAACATAGATAAAATTAAACAAAATCAAGAAAAATGAAGTAAAAAAGTATGCTTCAATCTGTATTCAGACATCATCAGTTCTTTCTCTGGAGGTGGATAGCATTTTTTATCATAAGTTTTACAGAGTTGTATTGGATCATGTATTGGATCATTTATTCCTTGATAATTTCTTGAAAGATAATGTCTAGGGGACAGCTAAGTGGTGCAGTAGATAGAGCACCAGCCCTAGATTCAGAAGGACCTGAGTTCAAATACATCCTCAGACACTTTACGCTAGCTGTGTGACCCTGGGCAAGTCACTTAACACTTATTGTATCCCCCTCCCCCCCAAAAAAAAAGATAATGTCTAGACTCTTTTCTTGATCATGGCTTTTAAAATACTTTTAAAATTATCTCTCTTGGATCTATTTTCCAGGTCAGTTGTTATTTCCAGTGAGATATTTGACATTGTCTTCTATTTTTCCACTTCTTTTGGTTTTGCTTTATTGTTTCTTGATTTCTTATAAAGCCATTAGTTTTTATTTACTCCATTCTAAATTTTAAGGAATTATTTTCTATACTAAGCTTTTGTTCCTCTTTTTCATTTGGCCAATTCTACCTTTTAAGGAGGTTTTTCTTCAGTGAATTTTTGTGCCTCTTTTTTGATTTGGCCAATTATGCTTTCAAGGAATTTTTTCTTTTTTTTTTTCTTTTTTTTTTTTTTTTTGCTCATTGGCTTTTTGTGACTCTTACCATTTGGCCTAGTTTGTTTTTTAAGGTGTTATTTTCTTCAGTATTTTTTGTGTCTCCTTTCCCATGCTGTTGACTATTTTTGCCATGATTTTCTTGATCACTTTCATTTCTTTTACCAACTATTTCTTTATTTCTCTTGCTTGATTTTCAAAATCCTTTTTCAGATTTTCCATGGCCTGAGACAAATTCATATTTTTTTTTCTTGGAGGCTTTGGATCTAGGAGCTTTGACTGCATTATTTTGTTCTGAGGGTATATTTTGATCTTGTGACTATAGTAAATTTCTATGGCCAGATTTTTTTCAGTTGTTTGCTTGTTTTCCCAGCACCTTTCTTTTTCTTGACTTTTAACATAATGCATCCAGGGTGGAGTGAATACTGTCCCAAGTTTTGGGAGTATTGTGCATCTGTTTTCAGAGATACTTCTAGGGACCTGTAAGTTTTCAGTTCTTTCAAGGTAGTATGATATAAGGAGAAGTATGTTTACTACTCTTTTTGCTTGTGTTCTGGTCTGTGAGTGACCACAGCCACTCTTTTCTGCCCTGGGGCTCTGAGGAGGGCCCCTGCTCCACCAAACCTGTAGTTTGTGGTGTGCTAGTACTCCTCCTCACCCTGGGATTGCCACCCATGACTAAAACCTGGATCTGAATATGGTCAAAGCAATAGAGTCCTGCCTCAATGATAACATATAGGCCCCTGTAATTTCCTTTTGATCAGTTATTCAACCCCCTTACTCTCTGTGGACTGAGAGCTCTGGAAGCAGCCACTGCTGCTGCTCATTCAGTGACTCCCAAGGCCTGTTCCTGGTTTGCTGGAGCTGGACTATGCTGGCAGAGTCTGCAGTGGACTGGGATCCATTCTCACCTCAGTGCAACAGACCTTTCCTACTGATCTTCTAAGTTGTCTTTGACTAGAAATTTATTTTATCTCATCCTTTGTGGGTTTTGATGCACAAGGAATTGTTTTATGGCATTATTTAAACAGATTTGGAGGGGTTTAGGGGAGAATTCAGGTGACTTGTGGCCTTTTCTTTACCATCTTGGCTCTGTACCCTAAGTCCTTAGATTTTCAAAAAAAACTTAAATTAATCTATTGTAATAGTTGCCTATAAATCTCTCCTATTTTTTTTTTGCAAAAGGGTAAAGACATGAATACAATTTATTAGAAAAAAACATTGATCTCATATAAATATTTCTATATCCATCATTCTACTTGATACATATCTGCCCCTTATCTGGTATTGTTATTAATATTTTGCATATTATTCATAGTCATTGTTTAAAGCATATTATTAGTTAATTTCTTTTATAATAGCACATTGTGGCTTACCAAATTTTTTTCTCCCAAGAGCCTTGTAAAGTAGGTGCTATGGGTATTTTTGCCTTCCTTTTTACATTAAAAAAAAATCATCAGATAAGATCACATCTAAAGTATTAGATTTGGTTCTTGAGACCACATTTTAGGAGGAAATTGATATACCAGAACACATCCTAAGGAGAGAGATCAGAATTTTGAAGGGAATGAAGACTATGCCACATGATGATAAACTGAAACAAGTAGGAAATTTATTCTAGAAAAGAGAGTGCTTAGAAGGAGGAGTCAATGATAGCTCTCTTTTAAATACTGTAATATGTTAGAGGGATTAGAGTTGTTTCACTTGACTTTAGAGATTCCATAGATAGCACTCATTTTGTACTTACTATGTGTCAAGAACTAACTGTGGTGAGTACTGGGCATACAAATACAAAGGAGATGGTTCCTGACCTAAGGAAGTTTACATCCTAAAGTGAAAGATAGCAGATGAAGTTTAGGGAAAAAATCTATCAAGGAAATAGAATTTATATATAGACTTACTGAAAAAATATTTTTTTTATTAAAGTTATACAAAAATAAAATGGCTGGTTCAGAAATGTAGCGAAGTACTTAATTCAGAAACTAGATGATCATTTCCAGGAAGATAAAGACAGAATACCTATTCAAGTGCAAGCTAGAATAGATCATTCTTATAGCTCTTCATTTTTAAAATGAGAACACTGAAAAAAAATGAGAACACTTAAATTTACCAAAGTCACAGTGTAAATGACAAGACCAGGACTTGAAACCCTGAACTAATTCAAAATTCAGGCATTCCTTTTAATACAAAAGAACATATTATAAGAGAGGTGGATGGCATAACACCTTGGATATAAATGAATTTGTTGTTTTCAGTTGTGTCCTACTCTTCATGATTCCATTTAGATTTGTCTTGGTAAAGAAACTTAGGAAGATGAATCTTCCTGACTTTTGTCCTTGTACTTCTTCCACTGTGCCAACTAGTTACTCATGATCAAATTTATTTCTCTTTCTAAAAGCAAATATGAGAACTCATGACATGATTTCTCCAAAAAGCATCCAAATAATGCCATAGGACAATGACTGGAGAAGCAAAACCCACAGAAGAATGTGTTCAAATCATCTTCTAACCAAGAACAGCTTGGAAGGTCAGAAGGAGGGAGCTGCTGTGCTGAGACAGGAGTGGAGTCCAACCCCACAGTCACCCTGACACAGATCCAGTCCCAGTCCCAAGAAGGCCTCACCAGAGAAGGAGACCCCCCCAGAGCGTCTGAATCAGCTGAAGTGCCAGTGTTGTCTGGAACTAAGCTCACAGTCTGGTGAGAGGGCTGAGACCCGGGCAGAGGAGAGACTAGAGGGGTCTATGCTGGTGCTTAGGCAGAACATGGGTTTTTTGCCCCTGCTGAAAACCAGAAGGTAGGCTTGAGTAGCAGTGGCCCAGGTGGGGGAGGGGCACGGACTCCTCAGAGCTGACAACCACAACACACAAAGATGGTTGATTAGCAAGTTGGTCTAAGGTCATCTACAAACCAGGGACCAGGCCAGGTGAGTGAAGAACCTACTCCTCCTTAAATCATACCACCTGGGACTTCTGAAGCTTGGGATACTGCAGCCTAGAAACAGTGCCCCATTTTAAGGAGCTAAAAGCCAAGTAAAAGAAAGGCAAGATGAGCAGACAGAGAAAGGTGAGGACCATGGAAAGTTTCTTTAGTGACAAGGAATATCAAGGTGTACCCTCAGAGGAAGATCAGAGGAACATCAGGGCCCCTATATCTAAAGTTTCCAAGAAAAATATGAATTGGTCTCAGGCCATAGAGACACTCAAAAAGAACTTTGAAGATAAAGTTAGAGAGGTAGAGGAAAAAATGGAAAGAGAAATGAGGGTGATGCAGGAAAGACATGAGAAAAAAGTCAACAGCTTGAAAAGTCAAATGGAAAAGGAGGTACAAAAGCTCTCTGATGAAAAAAATTGCCTAAGAATGATGATTGAACAATTGGAAGTTATTGACTTTATGAGAAACCAAGACACAACAAATGAAATCCAAATGAATAAAAAAATAGAGGGGAATGTGAAATATCTTCTTGGAAAAACTGCTGACCTGGAAAATAGGTCCAGGAGAAATAATTTTAAAATTATTGGTCTACCTGAAAACGATGATCAAGGAAAGAGTTAGACATCATCTTCCAAGATATTCTCAGGGAAAATTTCCAGAGACCTCAGGTCAAGGAGAAAATATTGTAAGCAGCTGAAAAGAAAGAATTCAAGTACTTTGGAGCCCCAGTCAGGATAGCACAAGATCTAGCAGCTTCTACATTAAAGGACCAGAGGGCATGAAATATGATATTCCAGAGGGCAAAGGAATTGGGATTACAACTAAGAATCGCCTACCCAGCAAAACTTTGCATAATCTTTCAGAGGAAATAAATTGGATTTTAATGAAAAAGAGGACTTTCAGGTATTCATGATGAAAAGACCTGAACTGAATGGCAAATTTGACTTTTAAATACAAGACCCTAGAGTACTATAAAAAATTGGAGTTGGGGGACATACCTGGGGTCATGCAGTCAGTGACTGTCTTGTGTCTGAGGACAGGCTTTGGCTGAGATCCCCCTGGATCCAGGGTGGATGTTTTGTCCACTGTTTCACCTAGCTGGCCCATGATGACAGCTTTAGGGTTAAATTGAGGGGTGAGGGGAATGCACTGGGGGAGGGGGAAGAGCAGAGGTGAAATCCAACATGAAAGAAAAAGGAAAAGGCTTATGATATGGGGGAAGAGATAGAGGAGGAACAGGGTAGTAAATGAATTTTACACTCATCAGAAAAGGCTCAAAAACCTTAAACTCATCAGAGTTGCCTCAAGGAGGAACTAACACACCCCCTCAACTGGGTGGAGTAATCTATTTAATATGGGCAGTAAATGATCCTAACACTCATCAGAATTGGCTCAAAGACCTAAATCTCATTAGAATTGGCTCAAGGAGGGAATAACATACACACTGAATTGGGTGGAGTAATCTCTCTAACCCTGCAGGAAAATAGGAGGGGGAGGGGATAAAGAGAGAGGGGCAAAAGAAGGAAGGGCAGATTGGGAGAGGGGACAGACAGAAGCAAATCCCTTTTGAAGAGGAATAGGATGAAAGAAGATGGATAATAGAATAAATATCATGGGGAAGGGAATAGGATGGAAGGGAAACAGTTAACAATAGTAATCATGAAAAAGAGAAAAGGGGGAAAATTTGTACAAAAAATATTTACAGCAACTCTTTGTGGTGGCTAACAATTGAGAATCAAGGGAATGTCCATCAACTGAAAAATGACAGAAGAAGCTGTGCTATATGATTGTGGTGGATGGTCTTGTGCTATAGGAAATTACAAATGGGATGATCCCAGAAAAGCCTGGAAATACTCATGAACTGATGAATAGTGAAGTGAGCAGAGCTGGGAGGACATTGTGCATAGTGACAGCAGTATTGTTCAATGAGCAAATGGGAATGACTTAACTACTCTCAGCAGTGCAATGATCCAAGACAATCCCAAGGAATTAATGAGGAAGCTTACTATTCACCCCCATAGAAAGAACTGATAAAAAGGGCACTTGTCGATTGTACATATATAACCCGGTTGTGGTCTTGTGGAAGAGGGAGGAAAGGGAGGGAGGGAGGGAGGGAGGGAAGGAGAAAAATTTGGAACTCTAAATCTTATGAAAATGAATTTTGAAAACTACCCTTACATGTAACTGGGAAAAATAAATAAATATTTATTGCTAAAAAAAAATATATGAGGAAACTTAGGTCCAGAGAGGTTATGCAGAGTCTTTTAGTGAGTAGAAGGTAGAAGTCCTGGATTTGAGGAAATATCTTTTGATTCTAGAATCAGTGCTATATATATTCATATATACTATATATGAATATATATATATACACACACACATATATGTGTATGTATGTATATGTATATGCATACACATATATGCATACAAACATGGATGCAGGTGAAATGAAGCAAAATCAAAATTTAAGCAATGTGGATATAAATGTTTTCATAAATGAAGACAATAGTTTTTTTTTTCTTTTCCCTGACATGTATTTTGGCTGCAGATGTAGATCATGTCTGCATCACTGTAAAAAGCTTCATGTAAGATTTATGAATTTGATTCACTTGATTCAGTTTTTTATTGTTTAATTGCTTCATGGGATACAGACAGGGAGCAAATGCAGATATGGATATTTCGGTTGTGCTAAGCAGACTACACAGACCATTGCATCATCAGTTTTATTCTAGACATTGTTACCAGATGCAGAGCTAGCTAAAATGATGATGCCATTGATATTATGGTACTGTTGGACTTGTCCACGTGTATCAAGTAGAGATTTTGGCTTTGCTTATAAAACATGCAGTTGATATTGTTTTGTGTGACTGTCTTTATTTAATCAGTGACCACCACACAGAGAATCAGTTATAAGGTCCATTATTTTTTCCTTTCCTAGTCTACCATTTCATTGTTGGAAGACTAAAATAATGGTATATGTTACAATTTACTGACTTCAGTTGTAAGTTTTTAGGCTAGATTTAAAAAAAATATCCTGGAGATTACATTGTGTTGTTTCCCATTATTTGGGGAAATAGAGAGGAATTAATTTTGACAGTATGGCAGGTGTTTTACAAAACATATCCTCCAGTGGAACAATTAACTGGCTGTCCAGGAGAATGCACTTTAGGTAAGATTTGGCTCATAAGAGACATGTGTCTAAAAGATCATGATAAGGACCCCCACATTTTCCCAGACAGCTCTTGGTGGGGATTAAATCTGACAGTGAATATCTGCGGGAAAAGTGTAGAACAGATTTGCTGGATCCAGGATGAAGCTAGAAACACCCTTTTTACAAGCTACAGAATGGCTACCTCAGCAAAAAATTCCTGAGATTTTTCTAATCTATAAAACTAATTTAAAAGATGTTTTGAAGGCAAGTTAAGTAGGCACTTATATTTTTTAAAAAATAAACAGTTTGATTATGATGTTTATTCTAAGATCTCTTATCTAAATACAATTGAAGAGCCAAGAATAATTTTCATGCATTATGTATTCCATTTGTCTAAATGTGTACATTCACCAAGCTTTGCCCCAGAAGAGATCTCCCTTTCTTCTTTCCAGAGGTAGCAGGACTTACTTCCTCCCTCCCTCCCTCCCTCCCTCCTTCCTTCCTTCCCTTTTCTTTCTCAACAGCAGAGGTTACTCAGGTAATGGATAATTGGATTCATGGTTGAAGGGATATTAATGACTACAACATACATATATGATAAAATAACTAACACTATCACTTTAGGATTTTTGATTCAATGTGTATATATACACATACATGTATACATATATAATATTATTTGTGTATATGTAATAATATATTTATGCACTAAATATATTGTATTTAATTATATATTGTAATAATATATGGTATTTAATTCAATATATATACATACATAGAATTAAAAATCTTAGTGATAGTGTTAGCTATATTATCATTATTTTACATTTTTCTTATCACTCTACTTTCCTAATATATTTTTTCTGCATATATGTGTGTATATATGTGCATATAGATATAGATAATATAGATGTATATAGATATAGATATATAGATGATAGAGATATAGACATATAAATAGACATAGACATATATATATATATATATATATATATAGAGAGAGAGAGAGAGAGAGAGAGAGAGAGAGAGAGAGAGAGAGAGAGAGAGAGATGAGATAGGTATAGAAAGCTTGCTTCCAAAGAAGTGATTTAAGAATATACCTCCCTCCCTATTTAGAAAAGGTAGGAGAAAATGTCTATGGAACACTGCATCTAATTAATACATGACTTGGTTGAAATTTTAGCTAATTTTTTGAGGTTTTTCTAAGTTTTTGTTTTAAGGGGTTTCTCTCTGTGGAGGTAGAAGGAAAGAATATATGAGAAAAGTAGAGTGATAAAAATAAAAAAGTAAAACTAAATGATAAAATAGATAACACTATCATTTTAGGATTTTTAATTCAATGAGTTTTCCATTTGGAACATTTTTATGTACAAGATTCTAAGTTGAGTTCTGCGGATATATAGATAAAGTGAAAAAAAATCTCTGCTAGAAGGGGCTTACTCTCTTTTGATGGATTTTATTGTTATTAAATCGTTTCAGTTGACCTCATTTGGGCTTATTTATTCTACTAATGAGGGTGTGTTTTATGTTATATTCCCTTAATTTATTTTAAGGTTTAAAAGATGAGCATCATTTCTGAATAATTTGACCAGTAACTGTGCATTTTTGTTAGGATTGCTCCAAAGTTCTTATCAGAAGGTATGCAAGTTACAGTGAAATGAATTCTGACCTTGGAGTCAGGGAAGATCTGAATTTGAAATACTCCTCTTACACCAACTATCTTTATGATCAGGAACATGTCAGTTAAGCCTATTAGTCTCAGTTTGCTTATCTGTAAAATAGGAAAATAAAACCTTTTGTATTAATTTCACAAGATTGTTGTGAGAAGTCAATGGGAAAATGTAAATTGCTTTGTAAACTTTAAAGTGTTTTGTAATTGTTATTATTATTATTAATTGTTGTTGTAGTTATTGTAATAGCAGTGAGTCTGTGTCATACCACCCTCCCCTAGTGGGACACAATAAGGTTGATTATTGGCCTCATGGCTCTATACCGGCACATTGTCACTAAAGGTGTTTCGAAGTTCAGAATTTTTTTTTTTGTACTTACTTGACAGTCCCAACTCTTCCCAGCTTTGGGAGACATGGAATCACTAATCATAACCTTTGAGAAACGGGAATGGTTCTACTCACAGTGGAGTGAAAGGTTTTACTTTGAATTATTTCTCTATCTTACTCAGCTACAATTCCTTCCAAATATGAAAGAAGGGCTTTTGAGAAACTCAAATTCTCAGTATGGCCACAGGCCAAGATGCTGCTGTAAAGTCCAAGTGAGCAGGGCTTTGGGCCAATTTATTCAGCCCAAGATGCAATTTTCTAGCGGCCAAATAAGAGTGATAAGGGCACAAGCCTAAGGTAGAGAAGATCAATTAAGAAATCACTGGGGATGCACGTTCCCCTGGCAGCTATGAGGAAAGGAATTGATGCTATTGAATTTTATTGGCATGACACTTGAAGCTCTGCTATTTAAAATTGAGCAATAGTCAAAATACAAAGCCAAGGAAAAGTGGCATAAACAAGCAAATGCTTGTAGGAAATAGTTCTTTTATATCATATTACTTCCTGTCATTAGATTTCTTTTTTTCATAAAGATATTTTATTATTTTCCAGTTAGATGTAGAAATAGTTTTCGATATTTTTTTTTTTTTGCAGGGAAATGGGGGTTAAGTGACTTGCCCAGGGTCACACAGCTAGTAAGTGTCAAGTGTCTGAGGCCGGATTTGAACTCAGGTACTCCTGAATCCAGGGCCAGTGCTTTATCCACTGTACCACCTAGCCGCCCCTCAACAATTGTTTTCATAAGATTTCTAGTTTCAAATTTTTCTCCCTCCTTCCCCTCCCTCTCCTGCCCCAAGACAGCAAGCAATGTGATATAGGTTATACATGTAAAATTGCATTACTAGAGCAAAACGGAAAAGCCTCAAAAAAGAAAAAACATAGAAATAGTATGGTTTAATCTGCATCCAGATTCCATAGTTCTTTTTTATGGATTTGGAGAACATTTTTTATCATGAGTCCTTTGGAACTATCTTGGACCATTGTATTGCTGAGAAAAGTTAAATCTATCACAGTTGATCAACACACAATGTTGATACTGTGTACAATGTTCTCCTGATTCTGCTCATCTCACTCAGCATCAGTTCATGTAAGTACTTCCAGGTTTCTCTGAAATCTGCCTGCTCATCATTTCTTACAGCACAATAGTATTCCATTACATTCATATACCACAACTTGTTCAGCCATTCCCCAGTTGATGGACATCCCCTCAATTTCCAATTCCTTGTCACCACAGAAAGAGCAGCTATAAATATTTTTGTACATGTGGGTCCTTTTCCCTTTTTTATAATCTCTTAGAGAAAAATACCTAATAGTGGTATTGCTTGGTCAAAGGGTATGCACAGCTTTATAGCCCTTTGGGCATAGTTTACAGCTCCATTTTTTCACAGTGTTCCATTTTTTCCATAGCTTCTCCAACATTTATTATTTTCTTTTTTTGTCATAGTAGCCAATCTGATAGGTGTCAGATAGTACCTTAGAGTTGTTTTAATTTGCATTTCCATGATCAATAGTGATTTAGAGCATTTTTCACACGGCAATAGGTAGCTTTGATTTCTTCATCAGAAAACTGCCTGTTCATATCCTTTGACCATATCTCAATTGGGGAATGACTTGGATTCTTATAAATTTGACTTAGTTTCCAATATATTTTAGAAATGAGTCCTTTATCAGAAATACTGGCTATAAAAATTGTTTCCCAGCTTTCTGTCTCCCTTCTAATTTTGGATGCATTGCTTCTGTTTGTGCCAAAAAATTATTTAATGTAATCAAAATCATCCATTTGGCATTTCATAATATTCTCTAAGCCTTGTTTGGTCATAAACTGTTCTCCTTTCCATAAATCTGAGAGGTAAACTATTCCTTCCTCTCCTAATTTACCTATGGTATCACCTTTTATGTCTAAATTATGTACACATTTTCACCTTATTTTAGTATAAGGTGTAAGATATTTTAGTATAAGGTATTCTATGCCTAGTTTCTGCCATACTATCTTCCAGTTTTCTCAGAAGTTTTTGTTAAATACTGAGTTCCCATCCCAGAAGCTGGAGTCTTTAGGTTTATCAAGCAGTACATTATTAATGTTATTTACTACTTTGTCTCCTGTGCCTAACCCATTCCATTGATCCTCCACTCTATTTCTTAGCCAGTACCAGATAGTTTTGATGACTGAGGCTTTATAGTAAAGCTTCAGATTTGGTACAGCTAGCCCACCTTCCTGTGCATTTTTTCATTAGTTCCCTTGATATTCTTGACCTTTTGTTTTTCCAGATGAATTTTGTTATTATTTTTTCTAGCTCTATAAAATAATTTTAGGTAATCTAATTGGTATGGCACTGAATAAGTAAATTAATTTAGGTAGAATTGTCATTTTTATTATATTAGCTTAGCCCATCCATGAGCAATTGATATTTTTCCAATTATTTATATATGATTTGATTTGTGTGAAAAGTGTTTTGAAATTGTGTTCATAGAGTTCCTGGGTTTGTGTGTCTTGACAAGTAGACTCCAAAGTATTTTATATTGTCTACCATTACTTTAAATGGAATTTCTCTTTCTATCTCTTGCTGCTAGACTTTGTTGGTCATATATAGAAATGCTGATGATTTATGTGGATTTATTTTATACCCTGCAACTTTGCTAAAGTTATTAATTGTTTCAAGTTATTTTTTCATTGATTCTCTAGGATTCTCTAAGTATACCATCATATCTGCAAAGAGTGATAGTTTTGTTTCCTCCTTGCCTATTGTAATTCCTTTAATTCCCTTTTCTTCTCTGAATGCTAAAGCTAACATTTCTAGTACATTATTAAATAATCAAGCTGATAATGGGCATTCCTGTTTCCCCCCTGATCTTATTGCGAGGGCCTCTAACTTATCTCCATTACATATAATGCTTGCTGATGGTTTTAGGTAGGTATTGCTTATTATTTTAAGGAAAGCTCCACCTATTCCTATGCTCTCTAGAGTTTTTATTAGGAATGACTGCTGTAGTTTTTCAAAAGTTTTCTCTGCATATTTTGAGATAATCATATGTTTTTGGTTATTTTTCTTATTGATGTGGTTGATTAATTTGATAGTTTTCCTAATGTGGAACCAGACTTACAGTCCTGGTATAAACCCCCCCCTGGTCATAGTGTATTATCCTGGTGATCACTTGCTGTAATCTCCTTGAGAATATCTTATTTAATATTTTTGCACCAATATTCATTAGAGAAATTGGTGTATAATTTTCTTTCTCTGTTTTGGTTCTGCCTGGTTTTGGTATCAACACCATATTTGTGTCATAAAAGGAATTTGGTAGAAATCCTTCCTCACCTATTTTTCCAAATAATGTGAATAGTATTGGAATTAATTGTTCTTTAAATGTTTGGGAAAATTCACTTGAAAACCCATATGGCCCTGGAGATTTTTTCTTAGGGAGCTCATTAATGGCATGTTCATTTTCTTTTCTGATATGGGCTTATTTAAGGATTTTATTTCCCCTTCAGTTAACCTGCGTAGTTTGTATTTTTTAAAATATTTTTGCATTTCATTTAGATTGTGAAATTTATTGGCATACAGTTGGGCAAAATAGTTCCTAATTATTGCTTTAATTTCCACTTCATTGGTGGTGAAATCGCCCCTTTCATTTTTGATATTGGTATTTTGGTTTTCTTTCTTTTTTCTTAAATCAAATTAACCAAAGGTTTATTTATTTTATTGTTTTTTTCATAAAACCAGCTCTATAGTTAATTCTATAGTTTTCTTGCTTTCAATTTTTATTAATTTCTCCTTTGATTTTCAGGATTTCTAATTTAGTATTTAATTGGGCATTTTTAATTTGTTCTTCTTCTAGCTTGTTAAGTTGCATGCCCAATTCATTGATCTCCTCTTTCTCTTTTGTATTCATGTAAGCATTTAGACCTATAAAATTTCCCCTAAGTACTGCTTTGACTGAATCCCATAGGTTTTGATATGTTGTCTCATTATTGTCATTCTCTTGGATGAAGTTATTGATTGTTTCTTTGAAGCTCTCAATGGTAAGAACCCTTTTTTTTTCTTACTCATATTGAAGCTTATTTTTTAAAAGTTGAGGTCTATTCCTGGGGCACCAGGGTCATTGTTTCAAGCTTCTTGAGCTGGGGGATAGGGGCTGTGCCACTGGCTTTCTACTCTGAGGCATCTATGGCTTGTTGATTTCTCACTGCCCTGGGCTTGATCCCTGTGCTTGCTCCATGCACTGGGATGGCCAGACCCAGTCATGCCTGTCCAGTGGGTGGCCCTCCAGCTGGCAGCTTGCCCTCTCAGCTGGTGGTGGTGGATCTCACCACTGGCCCACTGTGCCACCAGCTTGCTGAGCCAGGATCAAGGGGCTTCAGTTGATCTACTGTGGCTAAGAGCTTCCTGCTGACTTCCCCATACCCCCTCAGTGCTGTGCTGCACTGTCTGAGCTGTACTGCTCTCCCCTTTTGCCTGAGTGAGACCGACCTTTCCTGAAGTCTTCTAAATTACCTCAAGTTGGAAGATTGTGTCTCTGTCTTTTTATAGGTTCTTTAGTTTCAGAATCTGTTTAGAGACTTGATTTAATGTTTTTGAATGAAACTTGGGAGAGCTCAGGCAACTTCCTGGCTTCTCTCTGCTATCTTCTTATTAACTTTCTACGTTGAAAACCCAGCTGTGGTATAGACAATTATGAGTTGCTTACCTCCTTACTCTTTAAGTAAGAAACAAAAATGTTCTGGATAAAACAATTGCTCTGATTTTTCAGTTTCCAAAGCCATCTAAAAAGAGTTTAGTCAATGTCTGGAGATAGCAATTTTGTCAAAAGACACACCAAATTTTCTCCAGGGGTTCCTGAACATTAGGTTGCCTCCTCGGATGTCCCATCCAAATTATTTTTTTCAAAAGGCACCTCAAATTTACTCAGCAGATTTTTGGTGCAGCAAGAGCAATCTTAATGGAATTCCAAACTCAGGCAATAATAGCAAAAGTAAGCTCTGATCAAGAAGAGAGCAAACCAGGGAAGCCCCAAAGACATGTTGGGCTCTGAAAAGGCATTAAACCCTTGAATCTGCTTACTTAATATTTCTTGTTCATCTAAGCAACATGATCCAATTGACCCAAATTCCATAAGGATCTGAGACAAGCTATCTAGTCTTATGTCTCAATGAAGCAAGCATTCTAATCTGTTTAAAAGTAAAAAAGTGAAATAAAACATGACTATTTATTAAATATCATCATGTGTTCTAGGCAAACATTTAGGTACTAGTATTTTAGAGATACAAAATCCCATACAGTCCCTAACCTCAATATACATATTTAGTACAAAAGTACAAAAGATATTGGTACATCATTCAAGTAAGCCAAAATCATAACAAAGAAATTGGTCTGATATTAAAGAAAATACAGCAGAAATTGCTTATGTTTCTGTCCTAGAATAAGAGAGACAGAATGAGAGAGGAAAGAAAATGTTGGGGCAGAGAGAAGGAGAGAGGAGTGAGCGAGAGAGAGAGAGCGAGAGCAAGAGCGAGAGCGAGAGAGCGAGAGAGCGAGAGAGCGAGAGAGCGAGAGAGCGAGAGAGCGAGAGAGCGAGAGAGCGAGAGCGAGAGCGAGAGAGCGAGAGAGCGAGAGAGAGAGAGAGAAACTCTGGTATTTTTGTCTTAGAGTGGACAATCTCTCCCATGTGTACCATCAAATTCAAAGAGCCCAATAATTATCCCAGACAAAGTTCCAGTGTGTAGTATACAGGCTCTGGAATCACTCTTCCAACTGACTTGAAGTAGAAACCTGGCGGCCCAGAACATAGCTAGGATTACACCTAGAACTTTGAGGCATTAGGGATAACTTCTCAAACTACTGCTCATAAGTCTCTACATTGTGCTTCCCAAAATCATTTGCCTGTTAATATCTCCTTAATATTAATTAACCAATTTACATAAATTAACTTTTACAAAAGGCTATTCACATAGGTTATGTGAAAAAAAAAAAAGCTGTTATAAAAATATCCTCTAAAAAGCCTAGGGCAGTCTCTCCCAAAAGCACATACAGAGTTCAAATGAAAATAGATTCCTGAGTAGAGAGTATATATAGCAAGGAATAACTCACAGCTCTTAGTTGGACAAAGGTCCATCTCTTTTTTTCCCCAGAGTCCTCATGAAGTTTCCCTGAGGCTATGTTTCTTCTGTGTGTTTGGTTTTCCCTTAGGATTCAATTCAGACACTGCTGACAACTAAAAGGTACTCCTGTCTCAGGGACAATTGCCAATAGGAAGTCCACATCTTGCAGTACTTTCAAAGTTTGAATAGTTTCCCGCTGGTCAGAATAGGAAAGAGTTTGAGACTCCCTCCATTGGCTAGAATGAAAATGTTTTCCCACTAGATTAGCCTGTGATTTAAATATTATATATTCAACTATCTTGTTTTTATCCTAACCAACAAGTTGTTATTGAATCATTTCAACCAATTCCAATTTATTCCCTGTATAGTTATCTCATTTCACTCAATAACTTCAAGCATTTGAATCCTTCCCAACTTCATTAAAAAGGTTGTCTGAACCTAGTTTACATCTTTGATTAATTTAATAGAGTTATCTTGGATTATGTAGCTGATTGATTCATTCAATAAGAATGCTAGGGTACGCAACTCCCTACCCCCTAACATCTGTCATTTATGTTGAAAGCCATAAAATATGACAATTGTGATATTACTTCTACTATAATATATCAATACATTTGATATTCATAATCGCTCTATGAAGTAGGATGATGAAGCATTATTATTTAGGCTTTATGGAGCAATAGCAATAGCAGTTGATTTGACTTCAAAGTATCTGGGTTGAAATCCCAGTTCTGCTTGTTCTACCTATGTGCCCTTGGCCATATTACTTCACCCATCTAGTCCTCAGGTTTCTTCGTTAAAAAATGGGAGTAGAATTGAACTTCTAAATTTTCTTTGATGCTAAATCTGTGATTCCTGTTTCATAGATAAGGAAGTTATTTCTTGGAAAGATTGAGTGACTTTACCCAGAATACATCAACAAATTAGTAGGGGTCAGAACCTAGGTCTTTTGATTCTTAGTCCAGTATTCATTCATTCTTTCTTTCTTTCTTTCTTTCTTTCTTTCTTTCTTTCTTTCTTTCTTTCTTTCTTTCTTTCTTTCTTTCTTTCCTTCTTTCTTTCTTTTTTTCTTTTTTTTTTTGGTGAGGCAATTGGGTTTAAGTGACTTGACCAGGGTCACACAGCTAGTAAGTGTTAAGTATCTGAGGCCGGATTTGAACTCAGGACCTCCTGAATCCAGGGCCAGAGCTCTATCCACTGCTCCACCTAGCTGCCCCCAGTATTATTTCTAAAACTTGTAATGTAGGATTAGAAGGAACTTCAAAGTCTACACAACTCAATTTTCATAAGGTAACCAAGAGGCCATGAGATTTGCCCAAGTTCATTCCATTTCTGAGTTCACGAATTGTAAAAGATATTCGTAAGATAGTATATAGGATATCTTTTATATTAAAAATAGATGTGGATAAATTAGGTAATTGAATTCAGGTCACATACTTCAACTCACTTTTCCTGTTTCCATGTCATTAAGTTTCATACCTTTCAATGTCAGACATCATTACAAAACACTCTGAGCCAATAGCAATCTAAACATTACTTTCAACATGGAAGATTTGTTATTTGTAATTATATAAGTATGAGTTAAGTTTTTTATCCAAATGAACATATATGTTATTCCCTCTGAATCAAATCTAGTGAGAGTAAGGTTGAAACAATGTTCACCCCTCCCTTCTTTCCCTCTATTGTAATAGGCTTTTTGCACCTCTCCATATGATGTAATTCACCCCATTCCACCTCCCCTTTCCTCTTAACCCCATAAACTCCTTTTTAACCCCTTAATTTTCTTTATATCATCACATCAAAGACAATTTATAGTTGTATTCTCTGTGTAAAATCCTTCTGTTTGCCCAAATATACATATATATATATATGTATATATATGTATATATGTATATATATATATATGTATATATATATATATATATATATATATATATATATATATATATATATATATATATATATATATATATATGCAGTTCTCAAGAGTTATAAGTATTTTCCTGTGTATGGAAGTAAACAGTTTAACCTTATTTAATTAACTTTTTTCCCCTGTTTACCTTTTTAAACTTCTCTTGAGTCTTGTATGTTAAAATCAAATTTTCAATTCAGTTCTGATCTTTTCATCAGGAAACCTTGAAAATCCCCTATTTCATTGAATGTCCCATCTTTTCCCCTGAAAGAGAGTCATCAGTTTTGCTGGGTAGTTGATTCTTGGTTGCAATCCAAGATCCTTTGCCTTTTGGAATATCATATTCCAAGTCTTACAATCCTTTAATGTTGAAGCTGCCGGGTCCTGAGCAATCTTGACTATGGCTCCATTGTATTTAAATTGTTTCTTTCTGTCTTCTTGGAGTATTTTCTCCTTTACCTGATAATTCTGGAATTTGGCTACAATATTCCTTGGAATTTTCCTTTACGGGTCTCTTTCAGGAGGTGATTGGTGGATGCTTTCAATGACGATTTTATCCTCTGATTCTATTATATGAGGGCAGTTTTCCTTGATAATTTCCTGGAGTATGGTGTCTAGACTCTTTTTTCTGATCATGGTTTTCAGACTGTCCAAAAATTCTCAAATTGTGTCTCCTAGATCTATATTCCAGGTCAGTTGTCTTTCCAATGAGGTATCTTACATTTTCTTCTACTTTTTTTCATTCTTTTGATTCTGTTTGACTGATTCCTGGTGTCTCATGGAGTCATTAGCTTCCAACTGTTCAATTCAAATTTTTAAGGCATTGTTTTCTTCGGTGAGATTATGCACCTCCTTTTCTATTTGGCTAAATGAATTTTTTAAGGAATAGTTTTCTTCAGTCAATCTTGGTGCTTCTTTCTCTAAGCTGCTGATTCTTTGTGCTTTTTCCCCCCCAAGCTACTGATTCTTTTTTCATAATTTTCTTGTGTTGCTTTCATTTCTCTCTCCATTTTTTCTTCTACCTCTCTCAATTGGTTTTTAAAAATCCTTTTTGAGCTTTTCCAAGAAGGCTTTTTTGGTCTTGAGACCAATTCATCTTCCCTCTTGAGATTTCACATGTAGGCAATGTGAGAGTATTGTCCTCATCTGAGTTTGTATTTAGCTCTTCTCTGTCAACACAGAAGCTCTCAATGGTGAGAGCTCTTTTTTGTTACTCACTCATATGGCAGCTTATTTTTTTTAAAGTTGAGGTCTACTCGTGGGGCACCAGGGTCACTGTTTCAAGCTTCTTGAGCTGGGGGATAGGGGCTGTGCCACTGGCTTTCTACTCTGAGGCCTCTATGGCTTGTGGATTTCTCACTGCCCTGGGCTTGCTCCCTGCACTTGCTCCTGGTGTGCTGGGATGGCCAGACCCAGTCACGTCTGTCTAGTGGGTGGCCCTACAGCTGGCAGCCTGCCTTCTCAGCTGGTGCTGGTGGATCTCACCACTGGCCTGCTGTGCCACCAGCTTGCTGAGCCAGGATCAACGCGGTATTAGTTATTCAGGTGCGGCCTAGAGCTTCCTGCTGACTTGCCCAGATGCCCTCCATGCTGTGCTGCACTGAGGTGAGCTGCACTCCCCTTTTGCCTGAGTGAGACTGACCTTTCCTGAAATCTTCTAAATTATCTCTGGTTAGAAGATTGTGTCTCTCTGTCTTTTTGTAGGTTCTGTAGTTTCAGAATCCATTTAGAGGCTTTATTTAATGTTCTTTTTGAGGGAAACTTGGGAGATCTCAGGCAACTTGCTGACTTCTCTCTGCCATCTTGGCTCCACCTTTTGATGTTTTTCCTTTTTGTTCTGATTCTTCTCTAATAACATTACTAATACAGAAATACGTTTAATGTGATTGTACATATATTACTTATATCAGATTACTTGCCGTCTTTGGGAAGGGGGAGGGAGAAAAATTTGAAACTAGAAATCTTATAAAAACAAATGTTGAAAATTATCTCTAAAAGTAACTAGAAAATAATAAAATATTTACATGAAAAAAAAGAATACTGGGCAGATAGGCTATTGTGAAGAAAATTCTTTGTCATGTTTAAGGTACTATATAAAATTATGTATTACTGTTGTTGCAATAATAAATCTCATGGGTTCGATGTAAGAAAATCTCTCTTTAAAGTAATATATAAATGTAGTTTACTGTAAAATAATGCTAAGCAGGATACTATCAGAAAGACCTGGAGGGACCTGCGTGAGATGATGAAAAGTGAAATCTACTGTATACAAAATAGCAGTAATATTGTGAGATGATCTGCTGTGAATGACTTGGTTATTTTCAGCAATGCAATGATCCAAGACAATTCTGATGGTCTTATGAAAAATGCAATCCATCTACAGAGAGAGAACTGATGGTATATGAATACAAATTGAAACATATTTTCTTGTTAGTTACTTTATGAGAAACAAACAAACAAACAAAAAAAAAAGATGAGCACGATGCTATCAGAAAAACCTGGAAAGTCCTATATGAAATGATGCAGAATGAAAAGTATATTGTATACAAAATAATAGCAATACTGTAAGATGATCTGCTGTGAATGACTTAGTTATTTTCAGCAATGCAATGATCCAAGGTAACTCAGAAAGACTTATGAAAATTGCAGTCCATCTACAGAGAAAGAACTGATGGTATCTGAAAACAGAGTGAAGCATAATTTTTTTTTGATAATTTCTCAATCTGAAGTTTTGTTTTTGTATGTTTTCTTTCCCAAGCTGGTTAATGTGGAGATATTTTGCATGATTACTCATATATAACTTATATTGAATTGCTACAGTTCTTAGAGGAGTGGGGAGGGAGGGAGGAAGAGAAGTTGGAACATAAAGTTTTAAAAATTTGATGTCAAAATTTGTTTTTACATATAACTTGGAAAAATAAAATTTTAAATAAAACCTAAAAAAGAAAAATAGAATATTGGGTAGAGGAGAAAAAAATTATATAAGTGTCTGATTATCTCAATCCCTAAGTTCATCTGTATAATCACTTTTAGGTTGTGATTTGAATAAAATATCTTGAAATTATGAAAAGGGGAAATAACTTTCATCCTCTAAAGATCTTTCTGACTTTTTCCCATGGAGATAAAGGTTTAAAACAATATATGTTACAAATATAAGTTTATGATGGTAGAAAAAAATTTTTCCAGTGTCACTGGTAGATTGTAGAGTACTAACACTTTTTTGTAACTCCAACTCTGCTATGCCAGTGGATAAATACATCTGACATTCTAGTGATTTACTTTAGAGAAAGAATACAGGACAGAGTAATAGCACAGGGGGATGAGTCTGGCTTCTGACACCTATTAGCTTTATGATCCTCAAGAAATCACAACTTCTCAGGCTTGGTTTCTTCATTTTTAAAATGGGGCTTACAAAGTACCTGCACTACTTTGCAGGGCTGTTGTGAGAATAAAATGATATGGTAATCTACAAAGTGCTTTGTAACATTAAAGAGTATGTAAATGTAACATTAAGTTAGCATTTTTGAAGGTGGGGAGATATGCTGACATCCCTTATAAAATAATACAGTAAAGGGATCAAAATCCCCCTGGTCGCATTCTAGATTCACTTTTATGGCTAGCAAACACCAACATGCCATATGACAAGCACGAGAAACAGCCAAGTGTCAGTAAAACCCAGAGGCCTGCTTGCTAATTGGTATTTCCTCATCTTCCTGCTGGGATCTCCCCTTCAAGCTGACAACTTTTCACAAACAATTCCCTGCCATGCTTGCATGTGCTATTTATACTCCTCTCTGCTCTGGCATAGGAGCATATACCAACATGTCAAACTTAACGAGTGCACTCTGAGGTGGCTATCCAGATTAGCAGGAAAACATGTGTCCTGACATCTCTGACACACCATGGGCAATCATCAAGCCTGCAAAGCCATTGGCTCTGCTCCTTTGAAGAATTCTTCCAACCACAGGTGGGAAGCTTGGCTCCTTGGTCTTGCTCAGATACGTTATCAAGTGGATCAGCAAATGACTAGACAAAGCCATTTCAAGCTGCTAGGGATAATAAGGTGGCATCCTCCTCTTTTGTCTTGCCTTTGGAGGCACTGAAATAGGTGGGTTGCTGAGCCAATTTCAAAAAATGGTGGGGCAATGCTTTCATGTTTTTTCCCCACTGAGGGACTAATGGTATTGCTTCAAAAAAGACAAGAAGAGTGTCTTTTCCAATTCTTCTCAAATAAGGAATTTTCTGGAGTGAATTAAAATGGAAGAAGTAAAGGTATAGAGGTGGAGCAAGATGCCCTTCAGTGCTTATGCATGGGAGAAGATATGGACATACCTAAACCATTCTTCCTCTTAGGTGCAGTGAATTTAAAAAAAAAATAGTCCTTACTAGCATGATGGTCTGCATTTCTGAAAATATTTGTGATAAAAGAAAATAATTTGTTTTCTGGGACTTAAGTAAATAGAAATCAAGGGGTTAGATTCATTTATAAAAGAGGAGATAGTTACATCAGTTAAAACACACAAGTATACTTCATATTACCTACTAACTAAATTAGAAATTTCAGTGGGAGCTCTGGGAAATAAGGAGATTGTTTAGATAGACTTAATCACTTCCAGGAAGTATTCTCTAATTAAGACCATTCAGTTTCCAAGCTTCCCAAAACATCCAAGATTCACTTAACTTCCACATGCATCTAAATTTTTAGGGGGCTACCCTCTTACCTTTATTTATTAGCAGCAACTAGGGAACACAATGGATAGAGTAGTGGGCCTGGATCTAGGAGGACCTGAATTTGAATCCAGCCTTAGACTCTTAGTAGCTACATGACCCTGAGCAAATCACTTAACCACTGTCTGACTTATTTTCCTCAATCATAAAATGGAGCTATTAATAGCACTTACCTCATAGCTTTATTGTGAGAATCAAATGAGATAATATTTGTAAAGCATTTAGCACAGTGCCTGGCATGCAACAGACACTTATTAAATGTTTCCTTGAAGGTGCTAATGACATGTAATGATACAGAAGGTTGAAATCTTGACTTCTTTCCTCAATTTCTCTGGTGCATTTGTGTTACACTCAAATCTGTTAAATCATCAGCTGTCCATTGCCTACAGCTGTCTTTCCAGATGTGTTGGGTGAAGTGAGGGAGGCAAATGCCAAGCACATTAGCCATAGACACTAAGTATTCCTGCACCTCCATCCTGACCAGCTGGCTGGTTTCCCCTATCCTCCAACCTCTTAACATTCAGCACCAATTACTAAGTTGGTCTTCTCATAGACACAATTTCTATGGGGAAAAGTTGCAGGGAAAGCTCAGCTGTGTAATAAGTATCTCAGAGATAACTAGGTATGGTTCAGAAGTTAGAGGGCATTTTTAATTGGACCAGATGCATGTTGTCAACTTTATTCTGTGGGAAAGTTTTAAAAGCACATAATGAAAGTGCCAGAAGGGAAAAACATAAACTGAAAAGATATTAATTTGGGCTGCAAACTCTCATTCTCTTATATGCCCCATTTTTTATATATTGGCTTTTCTCTAAATCAATGTTTCTTAATTCCTTTGTGTGCCATGGACCAATTTTCAGATGTATTTAAGTGTATAAAATAAAATATATAGAACTACTGAGAGAGCAAGCAAGAGAGAGTGAAGGTGAGTTAGTGAGTGAGTGAGAGAGAGAGAAAGAGAAAGAGAGGGGGGAGAGAGAGAGAGAGAGAGAGAGAGAGAGAGAGAGAGAGAGAGAGAGAGAGAGAGAGAGAGAGAGAAACTTCATGAAACTAAGGTTAAGAATCCCTGCCCTAAATGCAAATCAAAGATATGCCATAGAAAAAGAGGAGAAATAGTCTATAGGCATCCTGAAAAAAAAATGAGCATTACCCCCAAAAGTGGCTAAATGTAAAATGTGTAGTTTCTGTATACCATAGATTTGGTGGTGAAAAGTTAAGTATACCTAATTATATTGATTAAGTACTTTAAAGTTTCCAAAGTATTTTGTATATTATTTAATCACTTTGATTTTTCATTTTTTTTGGCAGGGCAATGAGGGTTAAGTGACTTGACCAGGATCACACAGCTAGTAAGTGCCAAGTGTCTGAGGCCAGATTTGAACTCAGGTCCTCCTGAATTCAGGGCTGATGATTTATCCACTGTGCCACCTAGCTGCCCTTGATTTCTCATTTTTTAAAAATTGGATCACATTACTTAAAGCCTAGAAAGGCTTTAGAGATAGCAGAAAGGTATTTTAGATAGCAGAGTTATATGAAATAAAGGATCTTAGAGTTAAACATAATAATAGATTATATATTCTGGCATGCACATTTGGCAGATGAGCAAATTAAGTGACTATCCCAAAGCCACAGAATTTTAAGAGGTAAACCCAGGACTAAAAAAATCCACATCTTCTGCCTCCCATTGCAGTATTCTGAAAATATCATGATGACTCACTTCTCTTGGGGATATGAGGTTCAGAATGTTAAAGGAATTTACACAGTGTCATGAAAGTAGCTAGTGATTGCTGCTCCCTAATTCTGCATGTGTCATGACTTTAGGAAGTTATTTATATATTTCAATAATGAAATATCAATGCATGCTGAGGGAGATAAAGGAGGCAGCATGCTCCTCGCAAGTCAAACCCAACTCTACCACCTACTTAAATACCGTCTTCCCTCAAAGTCTGATAGAAACAACATAGGACTCTGAGCCAAAGAGCATTGGTGATATCAGTGCTGCCACAAACCATAAGACCTGCTTTTACTTCAGCACCCATAGCAAAGGGAGAAATCATGGTGGATATTGGAATTATCACCAGAAGCAAACTACTGACAAGTTAACAGCACCAGACAGGCACAGAAACCCTAGAAGTAGAATTATTCTTCAACTTACTGGTACTGCTTCTAGACTAGGAATTACAGCTATTATACAGGGAAGTCACTCTTAGAAGAAGGGGCACAAACAAATTCCAACCAACTGTGACAAACAAAGAAGAAAATCCAGCAAGCAAGGCACCCTGAGAGAGAGAAGAAGCACCATGCAAGTAAAATAAGCACCAGCACCTAGACAGGTTGATTTGGAGTGGTATGAATAAGAATTAGGAGAATATCAGTGAGGGGATACTAACAAGCAAAACAAACTTCCTGATTCTGAAGGGAAAAATGAAAAGGGGTGGGAGGTGAAATAATTAGAATATAGGGTAGTGTTATATTGCCCCAGACAATTAATGTCTACATAATTTGAATGTATCAAAATATGAATTAAATAACTTATACAGCCATAAACATTTATTAAAGAGATGATTTCAGAGAATCCTGGGTAGTATAAATGGATAGAAATTAAAGTATTCAGGGGGCAGAGCCAAAATGGTGGAGGAGAGGCTGTGACTCCCACAAACTCCTAATAAACCTATCCATTTACTCCAAAATAATGCCATAAAAAACCCAGAGCAAGCTAACTCAGATAAGAACAGAGTTAAAATATTTTCTAGCCAAAGATGGCAGCTGGGATCACCTGCTGATCAGGGTGAGAGAGGAGCTCAGAGGTCCAGACTCAGCCAGGAACAAACCACACCTCCAGCACCTCGGAGTCCTCAGTGCCAGTGGCTTTTTCTGAGGCTTGGTTCATGGACCAGTGAGGGGGTTCTGTGGTTGGCTGGGGTGAAGTGGCTGCAGTCTCTGCTGGAGTTGGGACAAAGTGCCCTGATTCTGAACCAGTGTTCTGAATCCAGTGGTGGCAGCCCAGTGGTGAAGAAGTACAGGCATGCCAAGATTCTGACCATAGAGATTCAGATTTAAATGAGACATCTGCTTCAGTGTTGAGATGAGTAGGCAAAGAAAGCAGCAGACAACTGACAGTTTCTTTGGGGAAGGGTTAGACTGGAACATACCCTCAGAAGAAGATAATAACAAAGTCAAAGCTGCAACATCCAAAGCTTCCAAGAAAAGTATCAATTGGTCTCAGGCAATGGAAGCACTCAAAAGGGACTTTGAAGAGAAAGTATGAGATATATAAGGAAGATTTAGAGAGATGGAGGAAAGAATGGAAAGAACAATGGGAGAGATGCAGGAGAGTCATGAAAAAAAGTCAACAGCTTAAAAAGCCAAATGGGAAAGGAGATACAAATGCTCTCTGAAGAAAATAATTGCCTAAGAATTATAATTGAACAAATGGAAAGTAGTGACTTTTTGAGAAACTAAAAAACAATAAATCAAATTCAAAATAATTTTTAAAAATAGAGGTCCATATGAAATATCTCCTTGGGAAAACAGCTGACCTGGAAAATAGATCCAGGAAAGATAATTTGAAGTTCATTGAACTACCTGAAAACCATGAACAAAATAAGAGTTTAGACATCATTTTCCAATAAATTATCAGGAAAAATTGCCCTGATATTCTAGAAGCAGAAGGTAAAATAGAAATTGAAAGAATCCAGTGATCAACTCCTGAAAGATACCAAAAGGAAAACTTCCAGGAATATTATAAGCAAATTCCAGCTATTTCAGGTCAAGGGGAAAATATTGCAAGCAGCTAAAAATAAACAATTCAAATACTGTGGAGCTACAGTAAGGATAACACAATATCTAGCAATTTCTACATTAAAGGACCTGGGGGGCATGGAATATGATATTCCAGAGGGCAAAGGAATGGGGACTATAGCCAAAAATCACCTACCCAGGGGCAGCTAGGTGGCACAGTGGTAAAGCACCAGTCCTGGAGTCAGGAGTACCTGAGTTCAACTCCGGCCTCAGACACTTAACACTTACTAGCTGTGTGACCCTGGGCAAGTCACTTAACCCCAATTGCCTCACTAAAAAAAAAAAATCACCTATGCAGCAAATCCATGTATAATATTTCAGGAGAAAAAAATGGGACTTCAATGAAAAAGAGGATAATAGACCACAGTGGATAGAGCACTGGCCCTGGATTCAGAAGGACCTGAGTTCAAATCTGGCCTCAAACACTAGCTGTGTGACCCTAGGCAAGTCACTTAACCTCATTGCCCCACTAAAACAAAAAAACAAACAAATGCTGAAAATATTGAAAACTATCATTATATGTAACTGTTTACAAATGTAAAGTATGCAGAACCAAGAGAACAATTATTTTTTTTAAATGACAGTGACATTGAAAAGAAAATCAACTTTGATATACTTTAGAACTCAGATCAATGCAATGACCAACTATGTTTCCATAGGACCTATGATGAATAATGTTACTCAGCTTCCATATACTCAGCTTGGATATAAGTCCTGTTTAGATTCATTTAGCTTAACTATGCTTATTTCCTTAAATTTTTTTTCCATTTCCTTTTTCTCTGTTTTTAATTGGGTAGGGAGGTTTAGGGTTTGAAAATTCATAATAGTTATGCCAAAATAAAAATTTATCATAACTGTATCTCTTTTCCCCTTTAAGTCACAGAAGAGAACAGATGGAATTTGGGAAGAAAACACAAACAGGGTCATTTTGAAAGGGACAGAATTTGTTATATAATTTCATGTAGACTCCTCTTCTTTTGTTCTACTGTATATATGAAAATGCCCTCTTTTTGGTGTTTAAATTCAGAGCAAATAGAGACAGTGACAGAGAGACAGAGATAGGAATAAAGTTATTGTTCACTCATTTAGTTGTGTCCAACTCTTCATGATTCTATGGACCATAGCACACCAGACCCTAGGGGCTTCTGAGAATATAGAAAGGTTGGGAGACATAGGGCTGAGTTCATTCTAAACTAATTGTAGGAAAATGAGTTTGTTGAAATAAATATAAATCTTTCTTCTGTTTCAGAGAGTATACAAAAACAGAGTTAGACTCTCTTCTAAAGAATAGCTTTGCTAAAGCATATTCCCACCTGAGTGTGGTAAAAAACAAAACAAAACAAAAAAACAGATGAGTACCTAATTTCAGGGGAGATTTTTCAGAAGAAGTGATGAAATAAGCAGTAATCAATGGAATCATCCATGTTGAGGGAGGCTGGTTTGTGCATATCCAGCTTTTACAAATATTGGCACTGTGCTATGTAGTGTGTGGGACTGTTGGCATACTAAATTCTTTAGGGGGATTGAGTTCTGAATGATGCTCATCTCTCTGTCTGCCTTGGACCAGAGGAGAAATTCAAAAGCCTTCTCAGGATGTTTTGATTTAATTCCTTTGAACATGTTTAGTGATCCTCTGCCAGAAAAACTAGCCACACTGAAGGTGTTTGAAAACATCCTGTTGCAAAAGATAAAAGTATTTCTCAGTTCCTCTGTATCTAGAAACAAAAACAGGACCTGGAATTGAAGAGAGTTAGTAAGGATTTTGACAAACTTAATTCCCCACTTAAACAACTTGGCAGCTCCTATTTAAAAGCATAAAATGGACATCTTAAAAATAATGCTATAGAAATTTAAATGAATTGAAAATGATTTAATCAATTACATGATAAATAATGGCTTTTTTTGGTCCTCTGAGAATGATTCATTTGTTGTAATGGGCCATTTTAATTTCTAAAAAAAATTTTTAATAATAATTACAGAACAAAATCAGGAGCAGCAGAATAGGCATTGTAAGCTAGTAAAATGCATTTATAATGTGAATGCCTCCAATGAAATCATCACCTTACAGAAATAAGTAAGGTTGAGAGGGAAAAAAGGGTTCTACTTTGCTAAGTTTTTTTTGTTGTTGTTGTTGGATTGTTTTTGTTTGTTTGGTTGGTTGGTTGTTGGTTTTTTGTGAGGTAATTGGGGTTAAGGGACTTGCCCAGGGTCACACAGCTAGTAAGTGTTAAGCGTCTGAGGCCAGACTTGAACTCAGGTCCTCCTGAATCTAGGGTCTGTGCTCTATCCACTGCATCACCTAGATGCCCCCAGTGAATTAGATTTAAGTGAGAGAGAATTGTGCAAAGTCACCAACCTCACTCTCTCCTCCAGAGCCATCTGGGTCCAGTAGCATGATATATATCAGAACAACTGGAGATGCCCCTCAGAGTTTTAAGGCAATTGGGATTAGCTGACTTTCCCAGGCCCACACAGCTAGTGTCTGAAGTGAAATTTGTACTTAGGTCCTTCCAACTTTATGGCCAGTGCTTTATCCACTCTACCACCTACCTGCTCCTTTTGTTAAGTTCAGATGCCATGTCAAAGACAAAGGCTATTATTATAGCTACTTAAAGAATTATACGAAGAGAAGTAATTTCACTATTAGAAAAAAATCTTATTTTTAGAACTCTGAATTCCTAGAAGACATGCTAAAACTTTTACTTCCTATATTTTGTGAATCAGAAAATTCACCATTTTCATATTATAGTAATTGTGTAATATGATTCTTTGAATAATAGACCCATTAAAGATATTCCACTGAAAAGGGGGGTGGGTTTTACTTGACCCCAGAAGATACAACTTTTTTTTTATGTCCACTCATGTGAAGATTACTGACATTAGTTCTGCCCTCCATCTAGACAGATTGGCTTCACATGAAAACTGGGAAATACTGTCAATTTGTCAATTTTATCCAATTCAGTGCAATTGAACTAATATTTATTAAGTACATATAATGTGTAAATCACTGTGCCAGTACTTGGGGTTATGAAGATAAAAAAAAAGACATGGCATATAGACACTGCTATGGCAGGGACATTGAAATGAGAACTCAAATTCATTCCATAATCTCTGGCTTGTGGCTTTTTTGTTTGTTTGTTTGTTTGTTTTTTGGTGTTTTTTTTTTTTGTGAGGCAATTGGGGTTAAGTGACTTGCCAAGGGTCACACAGCTAGTATTAAGTGTCTGAGGCCGGATTTGAACTCAGGTCCTCCTGACTCCAGGGCCGGTGCTCTATCTACTGTGCCAAATAGCTGCCCCTGGCTTGTGGCTTTTAAGGGTCTTCTCATGGTACAGATGAAAATATTTTGGCTCTTTAGGATTTTATGCAGCAAGTGTTATCTTTCCTTTGTGAAAATAAGTAAATTGACATTGCTTGGTAGAGAATATAAATAGATGATAGATAAACACATGTATGTAACATGTAAGTATATATGAAGATATACATTTATATACATGTATTTATACTATGTATGTATGCATGTATACATGTGTGTAAAATGATACTATACAAACTATTTATCAGTTCTTTCTCTAGAGGTGGATAGCATCATCTTTCATAGGTTTTATACAGTTGATTTGAATATTTATATTCACACAACAGTGACTTACAATGAAATCACAAGTTTTACCTGATAAATGTAGGAAGTAAAAGAACTAGAACTTGATTAATATGTCAATTTTCATATTAAGAAAAATCCAACTGACCTCAAAAATAGTACTAATTTATCTATTACATAGAAGGTCATAGTCAATTGGGGATTGTGAGAAAGAGATACTTAATAATAATAGCTAACATTTATGTAATATTTTAAGATTTATAAGTGTTTTGCCCAAGTGCCATCTGTGCATTTAAATCAGCAGTTACACATAATAGAATGAGAGGACAGAGCCAATATGGCAGCAGAAAAGGCATTCAGCACTCAATGTTCCTGACACAATTATTCCAAAAAACTCCAAACACAGCCATAACAACCCCTGGAGCAGCAGAACCCACAAAAAAGACAGGATAAGATTATTTTCCAGCCAAAGACAGCTTAGAAGTTTGGCAAGAGGGGGCTGCTGTGCTGGGCTGGAAGTAAAGTCCAACCCCACAATTGCACTTGACACAGATCCAGCCCCAGGAAGGTTGTGCCAGAGAAACTTATGCCCAAGCCTCTGAATCACCTGCAGCACCAGTGTCTTCTTGAACTAATGTCACTGTCTGGTGAGAGGGGTACATGGCTGGCCCAGAGTGGAGGGGATACAGGTGTGTCTATAGAAGCTAAGGAGGAATTTGGTTGCCCTACCCCACTGGGGAACCAGGAAGAAATCTTGAGCCATGGTGGAGGAGGTGGGGGAGCCTTGAAGGCTTGTTGAAGCTAACACCTGCAGCAAACAAAATTTTATTGCCTGGTTAATTAGCAAGTTGGCCTGGGGTTATTTCCAGACCAGAGCATAGGCCAGGTGAGTGAAGAACCTGCCCCTCCTTAAATCCTACCACCTGGAACCCCCTGAATCTTGGGACAATGCTGCCTGGAAGCAGGGCCCCACTTTAAGAAGGAGTTAAAAGTCAAGTAAAAGATGGGCAAAATGAGCAGGAAGAGAAATTTGTGAACCATAGAAAGTTTCTTTAGTGACAAGGAAGATCTAGGTGCATCCTCAGAAGAGGATAGCAATGTCAGGGCTCCTACATCCAAATCTTCCAAGAAAAAAATGAATTGCTCTCAGGCCATAGAGGCACTCAAAAAGGACTTTGAAGATAAAGTTAGAGAGGTAGAGGAAGAAGTGGAAAGAGAAATGAGAGTGATGCAGTAAAGCTATGAGCTTGAAAAGCCAAATGGAAAAGGAGATACAAAAGCTCTCTGAAGAAAATAATTGCCTAAGAATTAGGATTGAACAGATGGAAGCTAGTAACTTTATGAGAAACCAAGATACAATAAAGCAAACCAAATAAATAAAAAATAGAGGACAATGTGAATTATCTCCTTGGAAAAACTGCTGACCTGGAAAATAGATGCAGGAAAGATAATTTGAAATTTCCATATAATAGAATGAAATGAGGCAAGAGATCAAGGCAAACTGAGCTAAAATCACTTAAAGGGAGAAATATGTGATAACTAGATCAATTCTGGGGTGGAGGGTGGCTCATGACAGTGTTTATATTTATGAATGAGGTGATACTTGAACTTGACAGTGAAGAGAAGAAATATTACAGCTGACAAATATGAGAAGGTAGTGCATTCCAGAAATGAAAAATTAACCTGTGTGAATGCAGAGAGGCAGAAGAAGACAAGATAAGAGATGGATTAACTCCTAGTCTAGGTGAGATGGAGTGCATTCAAAATTTTGGAAGAGCAGGAAGGTGAAATAGGACTAGAAAGTTCAGTATGACTTGGGTAATGAAGGGTGAAGTTTCTGTTTTATTTTGTAAAAATAAGGCCACTGAATATTTTTAGCCATTTTTATATGACTATAAATTGTTTCTATTCATCTGAAAATAACCCGTTCATATTCTTTGACCATATATTATGGGGAATGGTTTGTATTCTTATATATTTGACAAAGTTCTTTATATGTTTTATATATGAAACCTTTATTTAAGAAACTACAGGTTTTTTCCAATTTTTTGCTTTCCCTTTTGCTCTTGGCTATATTTATTTTATTTGCACAAAACTTTTCTCATTTAATTTTATTGAAAGTATTCTTTTTATATCTCACTCTATCTCTTGTTTATTAAAATTTGTTCACATATCCATAAGTCTGTTAATTAATATGTTCCATGTTCTTTAATTTATTTTGTAATATCTCTCCATATTTAGGTCATATATCCATTTTGACATCATCTTGTTAAGTGGTGTAAGATATTGTTTTTTTACCAAATTTCTGCCACAGTGCTTTCCAGTTTTCCCAACAATTTTTTTAAATCAAATAATGAATTCTTATCCCCAAAACTTAAATCTTTACAGTTGTCAAATACAAGGGTACTATATTCATTTGCTTCTGTAAATTGCATGTCTATTCTGTTCCACTGAAATTCCAAATTGCTTTCCAAAATAGTTGTAACATCTGCATAGGTCTGTCAAGAAAGCTCTAATGTGCCTATCTTCTTACAACTCCAACACTAACTGACTACTACCACATATTCTCATCTTTGTCAATTTGTAGGGTCTAAGGTGAAACATCAGGTCTGTTTTGATTTGCATTTATCATATTGTTAGTGATTTGCAGCATTTTTTTATATAGGTTTTAGTAAATTGTAAGTCTTTGAGGAATATTTTTCTTCATTTCTTTCAACCACATATATTGGGGAATTGTTTTGTTTTGTTTTTTTGAATACTGTAAAAAAAAAAACAACCCCTGGGAAGTCTTTTTGGGTAAAGAAACTGATTTTATTAAGAGAAACAAATATGGGTTCTACAGTCTATCCAGTACAGTCCAAGATGCTGAGATATAGAATTCACAGTTAGGTCTCTTCATTTAGGTATGGTGAAAAAATGTCCTCTAGAAGTTGATTCATACAAGATTGCATTTTTCACATCACTATGTCCCAAACTTGTGTATCCTAACTTTGTACTTTCCATGGTGTCTCAATAATCCTTTTGATGTCTCAATTAGACCATTACATAACTAATTGCTTTTTCATTTTAACATAAATATTACTATATAGGTATGATTATTATGGTCACATATTTAAGATACACACCTTATAATGATATAGTTATACTTCTAAAGTTAACTAACACAGGAATTTTCTTGGGACTACATCACAGTTTGGTTATACACAGGTTGTTATTGTTATTTTAACCTGGGCCTATGCTCTTACTATAAGGTATGCAGTTATTTCTTTTCCTCATGATCATAACTGATAAAAGATTAGCACGGCAATACAGAGCAAAGCACCCAGGACATTGATTATTGATATCTTTCTTTTCAATACATACAGGCATACATGTATTGATTATTTACATATATATGTACATACATGTTTATATATACATGTGTATATACACATATTAGGTACTTAATAAATGACTGTTCCCTTCCCACATAACGAGAGATATTTGCTACAAAGATATATTTCCCCCTTTTTATCTCTTCGCTTATCTTTGGTGGATTAATTTTGTTTGTGCAGTAGTTTTTAGTTTCATGTAATCAAATGTAACTTATATCTTTGTAATTGTCTATTCATTGTTTAGTTAAAATATATATCCTTCCTTTAACTGTGTGATTTATATAATTTTCTTCCTTTTTATAGTATAATTAAGATCACATTCATTTAGAATGTATTGTGGAATACTGTGTAATGTCTTCATTAAAACCTATTTTCTGCCAGACTGCTTTTCAATTTTCCTTGTAGAATTTTTTCCCCCAAAATCAGGTAAGAATTCTCCAGAGTAATTTAATTTTCCCAATTTATCAAGAGCTGGGTTATTCAGTTCCATTGTTTCTAATAATTTCTTGTCTAGCCTTTCCATTGATCTACCTCTCTACTTTTAACCAATAACTAATAGTGCTAATGATTTCTGCTTTATAATATAGTTTGAACTTTGAAAGTAATATTCTCCCTTCAGTTCTACCTCTTTTCAAATCTAGGTCATGTATCAACTTAAAGTTTATCTTTGTATATGGTGTGAGGTGTTGATCTAAACCTAATTTCTACCAGACTGTTGCCCACTTTTCTCAACATTTTTTCTCAAATAGTGAATCCTTACCTCAGTAACAAAGGTCTTTGGGTGAAACTGATCCTAGGCTACTAGAATTGTTTGCCTTGATATGTTATGTCCCTAATAATTATTTGTTGTTATTTTTGTTTTGGGGGTTTTGTTGCAGGGCAATGAGGGTTAAGTGACTTGCCCAGGGTCACACAGCTAGTAAGTGTCAAGTGTCTGAGGCTGGATTTGAACTCAGGTCTTCCTGAATCCAGGCCAGTGCTTTATCCACTTTATCCACTGTGCCACCTAGCTGCCCCACCCCAATAATTTTTCATAGTTGGCATCTCTATTTTTCCATTTCTAAAAACAATATAAAATTGTTTGCATTAATAGTAAAAATCCAGCCTTTTCATTGTTTATAATCTTTTTGATATATCTCTCTAGGTAGCCTCTTTGGTAATAATTTGTTTAACATTGTTTTATCAGTGTTTATTAAATTTATCAGCCTGTATTTTTCTTTCTTTCTTTCTTTATTGCTTACTTTGATCATCCCTGGTTTAGATGTCAAGATCATATAAAACCATAGGAAGAATTTCGTATATTCCCATAAGGGGCTATTACAACAATATTAACTGGGGTTTTCTGATGCCTTTGTTTTGTTTTGTTTTGTTATTGTTATTGTTATTGCTTTGGTTTGGTTTGGTTTGGTTTAGTTTGTTTTGGTTTTTGTTTTGTTTTCTGACAGCCTGACTGCTGATCATTGTAGGCTATGATCTACAAGCTTTATCCCCCTATTGTCATGTAGAAGTTTACTAATTACCATACCCCCTTAGATGGTAGCAGAATAGCAGTTGACTGTGAAAAGACTGAATAGCTGCATAACATGGTAGCAGAGCATATGCAATAGCCATGAATCAAGGAGATCAGAAACATGATGACTAGTGGAAAAATCATGAAAACCAAAAGAAAATATTTGTTGAGAATAGATACTAAAAAGGAAAGAAGTGAGGAAGGAAAGAAGATAGAAACCATTAAATGCCTTCTATGTGTCAGGAATTGTGCTTTACAAGTAGTATCTTATTTGATCTTCACAACAACCCTGAAAGGTAGGTACTATTATTATACCCACTTTACAGTTGAAGAAACTCAGGCAGATAAAAAATTAAATTATTTTCCCGGAATCACACAGTTTGTTAAAAGCTAGATTTAAGCTGAGGCACAGAAGCAATACTAATAAGAGATGAAGTGACACGTGAAAAATAATATCACCAGTAGACAATAGTGTGCTTGTATCATTTCAGGTACAAATTGCGACAGTGATATGTACTCTCCATACGTTTTTCCTGGACACACTTTCCTGGGGCATGTAACATTTAATTTATTATCCCTGCTCCTATAAGTTACCCAAATATAGGCTTTCCTTATGTTTCCTTGTCATGTGTGCTCTCCACTTGTGGTTTATTAAGATATGGAAGAATATGTATCATGTGTGCATATGGGGAGCCTTCTTATCTTTTATTTTACTATTAAATGTTTTCTGGTCTGATAAAAGTAAATGCATGGGTGGGGGCTCATGAGCTATCCTTTCAAGGAAATACTGACTGACAAAGTCCCTCAAAGCTGGGAAAATTCTGTCAGACAGTGAGAAAGGGATATACTGACTGATCTACTTAAATATAAACACATGAAAATGGGATGCCCTCTTGTGGAGTATCACAAACCTGTATTTGAGCCTCTCCAGTTCAAAATTGTAAATCTCTTTCTTAATTGTAGACCCAGATAAAATACACAGTGAATTTATAAAGGAAAGGAAGCTGGGAGGAAAAACTAATATGCTGAGTGACAAATAGGCTTCTGAAGGCATGTTCAGAAGCTAGAACTATGAGCAAAATCTAAGAAGTTGAAATTTAAAAGATATAAATGTAAAGCCCAATATTTAATTTAAATATATATATATATATATATATATATATATATATATATATATATATATATATATATTTCACAAGCACAGCATGTCTGTGTTTATTTTTAACTGTACAATATGGTTGCCCAAAATCATAGAATAGAATTAAAAGATATATATTAAGGCCCAACTAAATAAGGAACCACTATATTTTATACCAATATCTTCACATATGTTTCCTATAGTTCTAGGGTGAAAACATTTAGAATAAATGTTTTTAAAAATGGAAAGACATCAGAAGTATGAAACATTTCACCTGAGGAATAGTTAAAATAAATGAGGATATTTAATCTCAAGAAAAGAATGCTTGAATGGGGTGAGGAATTTAATAATTTCCTTTAAATATTTGTAGGGTGGATGTCAACAAGGAAGGAGATATTATAGACAATGAAAAACTAGGACCAATGTAGTAAGAATTGGAAAAGTTTCCTTTCTTGCAATTAAACTTATCAACAAAATGGAATAGGCTATCTAGTGGTGTAATGATTTTTCCTATTATTGAAAATCTTTAAGCAGGAGCTTGATGATTACTCATCAGTTGCTGTAGAAGGAATTCCTTCACAGGCTAGGAAGTTGACCTTTGTGCCTTCTGAAATCCCTTTACAATCTAAGGTTGTCAGATTCCAATGAATGTATAAATGAATGAAAAATGATTTATTAAGGACTTGCTATGTGTAATGCACTAAGATAAGTGGTAGAGATATAAATTGAAAAAGGAAAAGTCCCTATTCTCAAGACTCTCACATTCTAATGGGGAAGAAAAGACATATGCAGGGTTTCATCAGGAAATCAGATGCAGTTCCCATGGTCATTAGGATGCAGCAGCAAATCAGATGGCATTACTTCTGCTTTAATATATTTTCCACTAACATTTGAAGCCCTTTTGTGGCAAGAATTTTCCTTTCTGGATCATCACTAGTTGTGGCTATTGCACTTCTAGACGTTTTCAAGTTATATCTCTACAGGTTGTTTCCTAAGATGATGATTGAGTTCACTTTGACTGGAAGAATTGCAATTCCCAAAGCCTTGAGGTTCAGGGTTCTACTTATTAGGGTTCGAGGGAAGATATTGATTTGGATGGTGATGATGATTTGGCCTGTCTACAATATTCTGCCCTCTGTCTCTCCCTCAGAGTGTCTAGCTACCACAGCTAGCCTGACTTGCCTGCTATGTGAGTGACAATTGACTGTCAGTTGAGATAGCCAACCCTGTGTCCACAGGATCAATTTCCCTAAATAATGGCTGGTCTTAAATACCAGAAGTATGGCAGCTGTTGCTACTTCCAGGGCTTTGGGTATTAATTGCTTGTTTTGGGCAGCCAGTCAACAATTGTTTCTGGAGGTGAAGAGGAAGATGGGCCCCATTTCAAATCAACCTTTCCCTTCAATAATAGCCATAAGGGCTGGTCTGGAAGCAAGAATAGTGGTATGCTATGGATAATACCCTAAATTGTTATGAAATCTTTTATGAGCACTTACAGACTTTTAGTATAGGTGGAACATTTTTCTATCTTTTATTGTTTTGGTTAATTTTTCTCTTTATTTTTACCTTCAAGGAAACTGAAGTTGACAGAAGTTTTGCCAGATAGGTATAAAGAGCTTTCTTGTGTGTTTGTGTGTTTGTGTGTGTGTGTGTGTGTGTGTGTGTGTGTGAGCTCACAATTTATAAGGCCTATAATAAATATTTTAAGAATGTAGAGTGGCAGCTAGGTGACACAGTGGATAAAGTACTAGCCTTGGATTCAGGAGGACCTGAGTTCAAATCTGGCCTCAGACACTTGACACTTACTGTGTGACCCTAAGCAAGTCATTTAAGCCTCATTGCCCTGCCCGTCCCCCCCACCCCACCCCCCAAAAAAAACCAGAGTGTAGAGATATTTTTCCTTATGGTGTCTGAATATACAACTTAACCCTTGCTTTTATTTAAACTTTGTAGATATTACTTTAATGCTATAGCATGATATTATTTACTGAAAGCATACACTATTCTAAGGATAGCACAAAATGTATTTTTAAAAGTTTATTCTTACAAAAGTCTTTCCCAAGGTTATTGTCCTTATCATTACAAAAAAATAATAACATGACTAACAAAATCAAAGCTTTTCCCCAAAATTATGCCAGTTGATTACCCTTGAAAAATGTAACATTCACATGAATATCAAATAATTGTATTTTTGATTATGAATGTTAATGTAGGAAAAATCATTCCAATGAATTGCATCCTTCTGGATATTTCTATAACTATTTTCTTTTTAAATCTCTTAGGTCTTCATTTTTTAAAAGAAGCTGCTGCAGTCTGTTAGTGATATTAGCTGTTATAAACATTGTATATGAAATGTTTTATAGGTATGGTACATAGTAATTAAAGGGCAATGGATGGTGCCATCCATTTCTAGCTACCATATTAAAATCAATAATTATGCTCAATGGTATACTTTTCAATGGATTCATCATAGAATGCCACTGCTAGGAGGCACATGAAGGGTATATCTGGTATATGCAAATTATATAGAAAGGCACTTAAGCACACTTTATTACAGAATAAGAAGAAATTATATACATACACACACACACATATATATACAGAGAGAGAGAGAGAGAGAGAGAGAGAGAGAGAGAGAGAGAGAGAGGTAAGAATTTTTTAGTTTCTACTGCTTACTTTTAAGTTCCTGATCCTGTTTTTTTTTTGTTTATAACATATAATACAGTTATGCTTCTAATAGAAGACTTTTTTTTTTTAATTTGAGTTCAATTCTCTTAAAATTTGAGTACAATTCTCTCCTTCCCTCCAGACCTTCTACAATTTACTGAGAAGGCAAATGATATGATATCAATTATATATGTGCAAGAAAAATAAAGAGAAAATTATACTTCAATTTGCACTGACCTCATCAATTCTCAATCTTCAGGTACATAGAATTTTCATCATGAGTCCTTCAGAATTTCCTTGGATCATTGTATTCATTAGAGTAGCTACGTCTCAAAGAAGGATTTAAATAGTACTGGTGATACATGGAATTTGATCATAAGATCAAAACAAATCAAAAGTTTTGAGCTGAGAGTCACCTTAGAGGTCAGTTAGTCCAATCAGTTTTACAGGTACAGAAACTGAGACTCAAAGAAGTTAAATGACTTGCATATAACTAATGCATTTCTGAGGTGGGATTCAGACCAAATTCTTCCTGATTTCAAATTCAGCATTCTGTCAGAACATGGTTAACACTGGAGATGGCACAGTCTTTGAACATCTGAGTGCTCCAATTGCTTTATTAATTAGAGCTGTGGTATCAATCATGGATAATTGGATTTTTCTTTTCTAATTTCTTTTCCTATTTGAACCTTTTAGGATTAAGAAATTATCTCTGTAGTAGAAATGGAAGAGACTTTCCTATCAATAATGAAGATAGAGTAGATCAAGTGAAAGATAAGTTATACACACACATGTTGACTTTCTGGACTATTGCTTCTTGGATAATATAATAAAATTACATAATTGTATAGTTTGAACAGAAAAATGCCATAATCCTTTTACTTGACATGTTATTTTAATTGATATTAAGTGGCATTTATATTGATTTTGGTTCATGACATTTTTGTACATCCCCTTGAACTTTGGATAAGGGATACATGAGAAATGAGGAAAGGGTATTCCCACCTACCTTGGGTGTAAAGACTGAGGAGGCCAGCTTTGCAGAGAATTCCCAGACTCAAATATTAGAAAAGAATTGTCAATTTGGTCATTTGTCTAAAAGACCACCCTCTTTGGAGGTTTTGGCTTAAGAGTACACTACCATTTGCCAGGTATATTACAAGACGGTTACTTTTTCAGATATGATTTAGAATAAATAGGCACCAAGGTCCTTTCTAAATGTCAAAGTCTACTTTGAGGTTCTGTGACAAATTTATGATTGAGAATATGGCAATGTACTTTGGAAACCACATTTTTTACATTTAGGAGACTATTAAGATTGAGGATTTTGATAAACCCAGACACTTGAAAAATTAAGATAATTAATTCAACTATAGAAAACTAGCTGAGTGCTTCTCCTTACAGGATTCCAAGGATATAACGTATATATATATATATATATATATATATATATATATATATATATATATATATATATATATATATATATACAATCTCTTCAATCTCTATTCAGAACTGATAGTGTCTGAATAGAGATTGAAGCATAATTTTTTAGTTCCCTTTTCTTAAGTTTTTTTTTTTATCTGTTTTGTTTCACAACCTGACTAATGTGGAAATGTTTTCCATGACTACACATGCATAATTTATATTGAATTGATAGTGTTCTTAAGCGGGGGTGAGGAGGGATGGATTAAGAGAATTTGGAACACAAAGTTTAAAAAAAATTTTTACATGTAATTTAGGAAAAAATAAATTCTAAATAAATGAAAAAATACATATTGGAGCATCATACCTAATGTGGAACATAAGGATTTAAAACTGAAATGATCTCTCAGGTTTTTTTCTAGCTCTCTACACACTTCCCATTATAGTATAGACTAAAAAAAGGACAAAAGATTAAAATTTTTAAAAATATATATTTATTACTATGATTTGAATATTTAAACCTAGGAACATTTACTCTCTTCCTCAATAGTCAACCGTCTGAGAGAATTGTCTTATTGGTCCAATGAATGAAATTAAATTGAGTCTTAAAGCATAGACACAAAGCCAAATATGCATGGAATTCTGGTTATCCTTGGGAATGTCAAAACAACTAGATAACTTTTAACTATATAAATGTGGTTGTGTGTGTACAGGAAAGGTGTGCTTGTATGACAGAGAAGAATTGAATAACTTTCATCCCTAACTTAGTTCTGACCAGTTCTCATGAAAGAAATTTTCTCTAATGAGTCAGAGGTGACTTTCATAAATTTGGCAGGATTATCTTGGCTCTAGATGAATTCTTTTTGAAAAGTTTGAGGTCAAAGATTGATCTGACTATCTGACCAAGACTGGAATGTTGAGAATAGATATTTTCTCATCCTTGGGAGAGAAGCTGAGGACCAAGTCTGAATTCTAGCAAAAGAAAACATAAAATAGAAGCCTAACTGCTCTTATTTTGAACAGTATTAGTAGAGTCTTTTATGTTCTTTCTCTTGATCTTTCACTATTCCCTCCCAGTGGGCCATGAAAATCAATAGTCTTTGGATGCTGTCCCTACTCTGTTATCTACTGGGTGGTATGGAAAGCAAAAGGTTTTTGGTTCTTTATGTCCTTTTTATCTTGGCTCCCTTGTCTTCTGGAAGATAGAGCAGGAGGGAACATAATGGTTCTTCAAATTATCTGTGGGCAACAAGGGATAGAAATGTGCTCTTCATGTTGGTAAAGAAGTAACAGATTAGATTTTTTCTTCTCTTCACTCTTCTAGGAATTGAGAAGCCCACTTTGAAGTGTTGTGATAGTAGGCACAACTGGAAGTATTACCATTTTATCTGAAATAATTTGTGCTATGTTGATAATTCATTCTTAAGGATTCTATTTTTATTGTATGTTATTTTTGATTGATGTATTTGGGATGAGTGTGGAATTTCTCATGATAATTAATGGACTTGATAGACCTCAACCTATATTAGGTTTGTATGTTTATTATTGATTTACAAGATTTATAGTGACTATTAAATACATTTCTCCTTTCTTTAGCATTGTTATTTCTAAATACATTGTTATTTTATGAGTTTTACCTCTCCTATTCCATTCAACATTTATTTATTTATTTACCATTTGTTTGTCTGTTTTTGATGGGGAAATGAGGGTTAATTGACTTGCCTTGGGTGATATAGCTAGTAAGTGTCAAGTGTCTGAGGCTGGATTTGAACTTAGGTTCTCTCTTAGGTACTTCCCAATCTAGCTGTCCCTCAACATTTATTTATCATCTACTATTTGGTAGGTACTCCAAAGCATTCTAATTTTTTTTTTTTTTTTGCACAGGGCAATGAAATTTGCCCAGGGTCACATAGCTAGTAAGTGTCAAGTGTCTGAGGCCAGATTTGAACTCAGGTCCTCCTGAATCAAGGGCTGGTGCTTTATCTACTGTGCCACCTAGGTGCCCCCAAAAGAATTCTATTTCTCTAGAAGTGCCTGAGAGTATTGTTCCTAGAAAGATTGGGTTTTAGTGAATGCAATGAGAGAGAGTTTAATATGCAACTATGGATCTTAATAACTACCCATACCCTTTCTATTCTAAAGAATAAAATAGTATGAACAAAAGTATGGAAGAGACCAAAACACTGGTAGTACTGAATCTCCCTTATACAATCAACAAAACTTAAGAATGACCCCCTGGCTACATATGAAAACTTTAATAATTAGAAACAAAGACAAACATGTGCTTTATTATCGTTTTTTAATAGCCATTGCCTGTGTTTATGAGCAATAAAACCTTGCAGTTAAGGGGCAGAACTGATCAAGTGAATAAGAAAAGGATCACATTTGAAGATTCAGTGGACCAAATCTAACCCAGTGGCAGCACTTTGAGCAATGTAGAATTTCAAGCCTCATTTAGCCTGGGACAGTGTTTGCTAGTAGTTTGTAAAACAGATGTAACAACCAAAAGCACAAGAGAGGTCCCCTTTACCTGAAATAAATACCTAAAGTTATTAAGCAAATTGATGAACATGAAACTCAACACTCAGAAAGCAACGAAAGGAAACTAATAGACAAAGTTACTCTTTAAAAAGTATTTTAGTACGGTCATCAAATTTACAAATGGGAAATACTCACTAAATGAGGAATGTAGTGGTTTGTGAAAAATCATTACTCAATCAATAGTCTCTATTCATTTCAACAGATATTTACTGATGCCCTATTACATATAAAAGACACTGAACTAGGCTCTAGTGACACAAAAATAAAGAAATATTTCTTGACTTAAAGGAGCTTGTATTCCATCAGTGGTGGGAGAAGGGTGTGGTTATGACATGAGCACAGATAGATAAATAGAGAGTAATTTCAGAATTAATAGGACATCAATGGGTAGGCAAATTATGCAAAGGTTTATCCTGAATGTTATACTTGAGCTGAACCTTGAAATTCATACCACCGTATGTATGCTTTATTCAAACATGAGGATGTGGGTGATTGAATACAGCTCTCTGGAAATACTTGGCAGTAGATTTTTTCCTGATATGTAGAGGGCATGAAGACTAACATGAAACAGAGATATAAAAATAGGCTACAGTCTGACTATGACCTAAAATACCAATCCCAATTGTTTGTCTTTAGAATCAGAAGCAATATGCAACAACCAATGATTTTTGAGCAAGAGAATGACAAGTGATATGAACCTGAACTCAGGGAGTAGCTGTGTGGAGAGGAGAGTGGAGTAAGAGATTTCATAGAGGTTATCTGATTTAATGTGAGATATAAGGTTAAGGGGATATTCAAAACTGTCACTGATTTGGTTCCTAGATATCTAGATGAATGATCAATGACCAACCTTAGAAAGAATTCTAGAAGTTTAGAGGTAGATCAGAGTTAAGCAGAAGGATCATAATTTTTTCTCTGGACTTGAGTTTGAGTTGCTAATAGGACAACTGGAAGGATATGTTTAGGAAGGAGTTAGAGATATGAATCTAGAATCCAGGAGAGATGAGAATTATATCCAAAACTAATTTGCAGAAATATGATAATGGAATCACAATGATATATTTATAATAACAATAATTATATAACATATAATAATGTAGCTTTTGAAAGGAATTACATTCAGTAAATGGAGGCATGGGAAATAAAATGCATGGTTATTACTTATTTCTCTGTTGTTCTCCCATGTTAAAGTAAGCGATCAACAAGTATTTATTGAGTATCTACTCTATATGTAGCCTGAGGTCTCCTAAGGTACAAAATGGAAGATCATCCTTTACTACACTTTTAATATTTGGTCCCATAGGCAAGGCTGGATTCAGTGGCAGAGAAAATTGCTGCTTATTGAATGAATAGAACAGCTGCCAGAAACACCACATTTTGTTCTCTCTGAGTGTTTTCCAAGGTAGCTTTCATTAGATTTCTCTCAAATTGAATCCCAAGTAATAAGCAGAAGAAGAAGATTTGGAGAGGAGAGCAATAGAAAGCTGTAGGGGAAATATAAGGAACATTACATTAACAATCTCTGACACCTTAATAGCATTTTAAGGTTTACAAAGCACTTCAGAGATATTATCAGATCTGTCCATTACATTCTGATGAAGTAGATAAAACAGGTATTATTTATTCTGATTTTTGTGATGAAGAAACTGAGGCTCAGAGAGTGTGACTTGCTCAAGGACAGTACATGGAAAAGAGCAAAGTCAGACTTGGGTTTTCTCTTTGATTTTAGTGCCTTTTCTACCACCCAAGATGTGTCCATTGGGCCACAGAAAGAACAAAAAGTAAGAGAAGAGCAAGATGTACATATATATACATATATATATATATATACATATATATATATGTGTGTGTGTGTGTGTGATGTGCATATGTATACATACATGCATATGTGCACATATGTATTGTGTATACATATATATATATGATCTGGAAGCAAATGGTTATTCAGACAAGTCAGAGCAGAGAGATGATTTTATAAAAAATGGTACTCTTTTATTATGTTAATTTAACATAAACATGAGTAAAATGGAGGAAATGTTAGTTTGTCTCAGCCCTGAACTTTGTAGGATGTTCCTTTTAAATTATAGTAGTGGTAGTTGGCAGCCTGTGATTATTTCTACTGAACCAATATCAGAAGGGAGCCATGGAAAGCTGTGTTTTCCTTTGGGAAAATCACTTTTCTTTCTCATCTCTATCTAAACTTTGTGCTCTGATAACTTAAGTCTTGGTTTGCTGACTGTTGGCTTCCACCTTTACTCTTTCATTCTTATCCATCTTTCTTTTTAATGGCTTATAATATGGCCTCCACCCATGTTTTATACATTGTTTTTTTATGCCAAACTTTTTTTTTCACTGATCTGAAATGATACTTAAACAATTCAGGGTTGTTTGTCTATTAAATCTCTAACTTTTGGAATTGGAGGCCTTCTTAGTAGCTAAAATGATTTTCCTCCTACAAAATTGTCATATGCAGAAAGCAGTTGTAGAGGATTCTTTTTTCCAGTAGTCAGTGCAAAAGAAGACAAAACATTAATCAAGGTACCTTTAATGGATTTGACTTTTTAGATTCAGAAGATCCCAGATTAGCTAGAAGGAACTTTAGATGTCATATGGTACAACACCTTTATTTTATGAGAAAACTAAGAATAAGAGAAATTTTATATGATACTCATAACCTCTAAGTACTCTCTCTAGAATAAGAATTATGCACAAGATACAAAATAATTTCAGCTATCTCCACCATCAAATACACCAAGAAACTCAAGAAGATAAAACCTGGTGCGCTAATAACAGAGAAATCAAATCTCTAAGAAGCTCATTCAGCACCTCTTCCCCACCAGTCACCATGCTCTGGTGAGGCTGTAAAAACTAATCAACAAGCTTGCAACAAAAATGCAACTCTTTCCCTCCTATACACTACACACATGGAAAGCTGAAAAACAGAAACTTTTTTTGTCTGGGATGGCAGAGTGGCAGCACTCTATGCTCTAATAGTATTCAGTCAGAGAAATTAGGAAGAGAGATAATTAGGGAAGGATGCCAGCTTTAGATGTTGTTCTGCCAGGCTGAAGCAATGGGGATTCCGGCCTTTGCCAGTCCTGTCCCTGCAGAAGTCATTTGGGACAAAGTCCAAGGCTGTAAAATATCAATTGTTCACCCTGGGAGGAATATAGGATAACTTTGAGGCCCAGTTCATGAGAAACTGCTATCAAATGTGAAGAAATCAGAAGTCAGCAAAAGGGGAATATAAAGGGAAAAACACTGAAATAATAAAAGATATTAGGAGGAGAAAAACTCTGTTAAAGACATAGAACAAAAGCAAATAAGTCATCTGGGAAGATAGTAATATCAGAAGAAATCAACACTACATGATTATCTCAATAGGTACAAAAAAGTCTGTGACAAAAAAAAAAAAAAGTCTGTGTCAAAGAATCCCTACAAAGTATACACAGAGTGGCCTTATTAATACAATTAAAAATATCTATCAGACCAAAAGTAAGCATCATTTCAAATGGGGATACACTAAAAGTATTCCCTATAAATACAGTAGTAAAGTAAGGATCCACACTCTCGTTATTTAATATAGTTCTGGAACTTAGCAATAGCAATAAGGCAAGATAAATTAAAGGCATAAACATATGTAAAGAAGTGAGGTTGTCTCTATTTGGTTATGATGGTTTACTTATAAAATTCTAGATAATAACTGAAACATTTTTTCAAAGTGGCAGGCTATAAAACAAACCCTCAGAATTTAATAACATTTCTACATAATAAAATAGTACCTGTATTATAAATAAATAAAATGGTGACGATATTGTACTTACTATAAAATGATATCAAGACCTAAGGAATAATAACAGAAACATAAATCCCTTAATATGTATTTATAAAATGCAAAATATGTTAGGATCATTTAAAAAGCACAGAAAATGCTTGTATATATTCATCTACAAACTACTCCTTAAAGAACTTAAATAATTGAACACATAATCAGTGACAATGCCTGGGTCATTTAAGTATAAATATGATAAATATTATGATAATGATGACTGTTGTTCAGTCACTTCAATCACGTACAACCTTGGGGTTTTTTTTGGTTTTTTTGGTTTTTTTTAGTGAGGCAATTGGGGTTAAGTGACTTGCCCAGGGTCACACAGCTAGTAAGTGTTAAGTGTCTAAGGCCGGATTTGAACTCAGGTACGCCTGACTCCAGGGCCGGTGCTCTATCCACTGTGCCACCTAGCTGCCCCACGTACAACCTTGTGACCCAATTTGGGCTTTTCTTGAAAAAGATACTATAGTGGTTTGTCATTTCCCTCTGTAGTTCATTTTCCAAATGAGGAAACGGAGGCAAAGAAGAACAAATGGCTTGCCCCAGGTAACACAGCTAGTATGTTTCTGAGTCCATATTTGGACTCATGAAGATGAGCCTTCCTTATTCCAAGCTTTGTGCCCTATCCACTATACCAACTAGGTATCCAACAATGATGATTAGCTAACATTTGCACAACAATAAAGTTTACAAAGTGTTCTACATCTGTTATCTCACTTGATTCTTGCAACATCCTCCTGAGATAAGTTACATTGTGAGAACCAGAATGACTGCATTTTATCAATGACCTCTATTTTGAGACTTATTCCTGTAAATCACCTCATTTGGGGAATTCTACTTACTCACACCTCCTGTTAATTCAATAAGTCACAAATCTATCTTCCAATTAAAAAATCAGATTAACTACTCATATCCTGTTTGGTATCCTGTTTATTGTTTTCTTTTAATCTATAAAAATCTGTGCAAAATACAGATTCAAGGTCCTTGTGCCTGCTAAGGGGCCCTGAACCCAGTTTATTTTACATACTTTTCTATTCAATTACATTGCTTGACCTCTGTCTCCTTAAGTCATTAAAAATTCATTCATGCCAGTTTTTGACAAGCCTGTATGAATGCTGAAGGTCTAGAAAGGATCCTGGCCTCTGGGATGGCCTTTTGGAGTAACTTCTTATAGTGCTCTGGTCAACCATTTCAGCAAATGACTTTATCAAGGAAGACTACCCCAGAGATTGAACTGGCCCTCAATCTCAAATTCTTCAGAGGTAAGGTAAACCCCTATATACTGTATTTGAAGCTCCATTAATGGAATGATTGGATCCAGCAATAGCATACTGAAAGGAACCCCCCTGGGAAAAAGTATATCCTGGAACCAGGGGAAGCCCTCAGTTCAACCAAAAATGACCCCCAAAAAGCACATTATTAAAGTACATGAAATTCTGTCTAAAACTTTAAGAGATTCAGTTGGTAATCTATTTTGGCTCCAATATAGCACTTTTCATTATTGCTAATTAAATAAATTAAGCCTAGCCATTGGAAATCCTCATTCATATTGGATGCAATATTGGTTTTGCTGGGCCACTTGATCTGATAGATTGTGTTCAACAACCCTTAAAGGGTTTTCTTCTTTGTCTCTTCTCCTGCCTATTCCCCTCCAGCCTCTTCTATCATCACCCTCTTTATTCCTTTGATTTCTCTTCCTCATACTGTTAGATATGCCACTATTCAGACTTTCCCTCATCCTTCTTTGTTCCTTTGTCTTACTCCCCTCCTATTATAACAGGAGATTTGATCTTCTTTGAATATGAAGGACCTGCTATTGACCCATCATTGCTCCTCAGAAAAGATTTATACCTGATCCAACTATTCCAGGAATTATGTTATTCATCAGAAATCACCAACTTTTTAAAAATCCCTTTGATCTCTGCACACAGCTGAGAAATACTCCTAGATTTTATGAGGATCCTGGAGCTATTATAACCCAGTTTCAGATATATTTACAGGTTATAATTCAACCTGGGAGATGTAATTGATTTAATTATGACTCTACTCATTTTGGGAGAGAGAACAACCTATATAGAGGCAACAAATAGACAGGTTCTGTTGGGTGAGGCAGCTCCCAGTTCTGGGCGTCTCCCTAACTGGCTTTTAGAGAACCCACATTGATGAAGCATACTACCCACCTCCAAAGAAAGAACTGATATTAATTGAACACAGACTGAAGCATGCCATTTTTCACTTTCTTTCATTTTTTTCTTTTATTCAAGTTTTCTTGTACAAAATAACTAATATGGTAATGTTTTACATAATGGTACATGTATATGCCATATCTTATTGCTTGTCACCTCATGGAGTAGGGAAGAGTGGGATGTAAGGAGGGATAAAAATTGGAACTGAAAACTATAAATAAAAATATTTATTACTTAAAAAATGAAAACCCACATTAGAACCCAAATGTTCAGGCAAATTACACTAGATTATAGCAGGCCAGGAAGACTTTGATCAGGGACATGGAGGCATGTGCTGTCCATCCAGAAAATTGGAACAAATTCTAAGAAACTGTTCAAGAAGAAAATGAAACCCCTAACTGCTTGTAGGATAGGCTGTGGAAGAGTGCTAAATGGCATGTGGGATTAGACACAGTCAACCCACAAGATACAAGAATGATTAATAAGTCCCCAATTTGTGAACCAATCACAGCCAGAAACATGAAAGTATTTCCATAAAAATTGCCCCAAATGGTATGAGAAGGGTATGGGTGAGCTCAATTGCATCACCTTGTATGTGTATGAGGGAAGGGATAAATAAAAAGAAAAACCTAAGCCAAAATCTTAGACAACCCTGGCCCCTACCCAAGCAGCTCTGGCTCTCTTTCAAGCTGTACCAGGAAACTGTGGGCTGCAGGAGTTCTTTTATTTTCACAAAAAAGACCATTTTTCCAGATAATGTAAAAAGAAATAGAACTTAAAAATAGGATTAAAGGGGGTCCTGGATGAGCCCAGGGATGGTCTCTAGTATAGGGATGGCAAAGGGGCAGGGATGATAGATTCTGATTAGTATCTTTTCATTTTTCCTGATCCTAATGTCCTTGCCCCAACTATGGCAGTCTACCTCTCCCCACACTGCTGAACCCCATGTCTCCCTTAAAGTTGGTAACATGATTTATAATTGCTTATTAGATACTGGACTTTCTAATTTGGTTTTGATGAGCAAACCGGATTCTGAATATATTTTATTACATCTCTAAATGTTGTCAAGATAATGGGGAAACCTCAAAATGTTCCCAAAGTGTCTTGCTGTATGTCTACCATTGGCCCTCTCTCAGTAGAGCATTCTCTTCTCCTTATGCCAAAGCCTCTTGTTAACCTGTTAAATCATGATCTTCTTTGTAAATTTAGGGCCACTATTTTCTATTCCCCCATGGTTCTCTGTCTTTGCAAGTCCAAGAGGACTCCCTTTCTCTGTTTCCTGTATTGGTGTGCAGTCATTCAGATATGTCTAACTCTTGGTGACCCCATGGACTTTAGCATATCAATGTTGTCTATGGGATTTTCTTTGCAAAGAAACTGGAATCATCTGTCATTTCCTTCTCTAATGGATTAAAGCAAACAGAAGTTAAGTGAAATGTGCTGGGTCACACAGCTAGTAAGTGTCTGAGGCTGGAGTTGAGTCTTCCTGACTCCAGGCCTAATGCTCTATCCATTGAATCACCTAGCCTCCTCCAAAAATTATGTGCTGTTAAATGTTTATGTTATGCTCAGACACCCAGTAGTTCCCAGTCTTATGACCATCCTCTCTTCAAATACCTCTATGTGTTTTAATGTGTTAGGTCTTTGCTCATTTTTTAAAAGATCCCCATTCCTGCAGATATTCAGAACCCATTTGCCTTCATCTGGAAGAACACACAATGAATGTGGATTCTCCTGCCTCAAGGGTATGTAGTAAGTCCCATTCTCTTCTCTCATGTCTTGCAATAGGACTTGGCTTTCATCACTTTCAAGGGCTCCTCTTTTTGATCAGTATATTGATGATCTCCTACTAGTAGTACCTAGTTTTTAGGGCTGTGAAAATGGCAGCTGCCATCTTCTCCACTGTCATATGAGGAGTCATAAGGTTTTCAACATTTAAGGTACAGTGGTGTCTCCCCAGGTAGAGTGCCTCAGGTTCCTTCTGTTTGCTTGCACTCACTTTCTTTTCCCAACATGTACAGGCTCTTCAACAATTATCTGTTCCCATGGCCAAAATGCTATTTGGGAAACAGTCAGATATTACCACCAATGGATTCTGTCCCTTGGTGAGATCATTCAACCTCTAGTTTCCCTAACCAAAGATAATGTTTCAGAACACTTGCAGGTTAAAGCAGAACATCTTATTACTCTTGTAGACCTCAAGAAAGCCATGTTATCAGCCCCAGGATTGAGACTTCCAGATTACAGGAAGCCCATTTCTCTTTTTCATACATGAACTTAAGGGGCTGACTTCAAGAGTCCTCATTCAATTCCTTGGAGGAATCACCCAGATTGCAAGCATTAGAAGGCCCTACATTTTTAGTTGGAAAGGCATGTGATTTGGTTTTAGGAGCCTTACTTGAAGTGCGGTACCCCAATGATGTTGAGACCACACTAGCTTTCTTTGGTCAAAGACTTACTAGATATAAAGTGACATCATTGGGCTAGGGAAATGTGACTCTAAAGTGTTGTTTGACTATTAACCTGGCCACATTATTCCCTGATTTACTTACCTTAGAGGAACTTCTTCATGATTGTTCCTCTGTGGTAGAAATGTCTGAGAGACCCCACAATGACTTTTCTGACACCTCCTTGCAGAACACTATCTTCATCCTATGTGTTGATGCTTTTGCTTTTATGAGAGATGGCATCCAGTACATAGGCACTGCCATGGTTTCTGACCATGTCACTGTTTGGGCAGCCTCTCTGTCATCTAACCTCAGTGCCCAAGCTTCCAAAATGATTGTACTTACACAAGCTTGCCATCTGGCTGACAGACAAAGTACACCCATCTCTACTGACATGTTATGCCTTTGGAGTTTTTCATGGCATCAGGATGCTGTGCTTGCAGAAGGGTGTCTTGACTTCTTCTGGTAAGGTCATTGCAAATGCACAACACATCAGTGAAGTTCTTTCTGCCTTGCTAGCTTCTCAGCGTCTATTGTCCTGCCCACACTAATGGTACTGACCCTGTTTCAAGAGGTAAAATCATGCTGCTGCTTCTGTAAAACTTTCTGCACTTGAAGACGCTGTATATGTGTTTCATCTTTTTTTTCCCTGATAATTTTGACCTTTTTCTATATTACAATGACTCTGAAATTGCAAAGTGGGAATAGCACTTTTGTGCCAGGTAGGTATCTGGGATCTGGATGACTGCAGAAGGCAAACCGCCCCACCCTCAGAGTGTCTATCACCAGGTGTGTCTGTTATCCATAATGGGAGCAGGAGTGGGGGGAGTGGGAGTGAGGAGGGGCTGTTGTCACACAGAGGATTGATGCTATAATTAGGAGGGCATGCATCACCCCTGGTATTACCCCTGTTACTTTGTATATGTGTGCCCCCTGTCCTACTTGTCAGGCGTTTAATCAATATGCATTCCATGCTGTTGTTTCAATGGCTGCCCTCTAGCTTATACTCCTTTGGAGCACTTGCAAATTGATTTCATATGCATGACTGTGTGTTATAGAGTCGGCCTCATTTTGGCATTGATTAGTTCACTTGTTGGGTGGCATTTCAGGTTCTAAGACTACAGCAAGTCTCATGGCTAAAATTATTCTCAAAGAAATTATGCCTCGGTTTGGCCCTTCTGCTGACATTGACTCAGAAAGGGAATCTCATTTCAATGACACAATCCTCTTCCAGATTTATTACTTGTCTCGGGGTGACTCCCAGATTTCATACACTTTATGACCTCCAGAGTTCTGGTCAAGTTGAATATATGAACAATGAACTAAAAACTGATTGGCAAGCTTTGTTCTAAAACATACCTTAAGTGGCCTTGCTGAATTTCATCTGTGAAGCTGATCAAGGTCGGAATTACATTTTTCTCTTTTTGAAATTATTTTTGGTAATCCTCCTATAAAGGCAAAACTTCCCCCCCCCCCAGCATGTACATCATTACTGGAAAGAGATTCTTCTGTTGCTTCTTATAAGTAGAAATTACAAAATAGATTGAGGGAACTTCATGACATAAGCTCTACAGTTCAGATTGTGCCCTTGGACTTTTCTCTACATGATTTTTACCCTGGAGACAAGATCAACATCAAGATTTTCTAGCGGTATAGTAGAACTCAGTCTACATGGGAAGGTTTATTCCAAGTACTTCTGCTGACCCCAACTACAATCAAGATCAGAAAAAGGGATTCCTGGATACATTGTTCCCATACGAAACCTGTCCCTCATATTGTTTCCTAACATTTTTTCTGTTTGTTTTCTGTTATCTTATTCACTGTCATTTCCCTAGAGGACTAGAAAAAGATTAACCCTATTAGTCGCTGCCATGGGGAGGTTGGTTGCATGTTGTATCTTCTTGGAGCATCTGGGCTCCATGGACATTGAGTCTGTCATCGTATCCATCAGAGCAACCCTGATCAATATGTAATGCTCCCTTTACTGCAATTGAAATCCTCACAAATTCAGCAGATTCAATTGACTCCAGGTATCCAAAAACACCTCTTTTGTAAGGGGGCTTTTACATCTTTTGCTTCAGCCACTTGTATTGATGCCCCTCAAAGGAAAATAGAAGACAATGAGCCAAGTCCAATATCAGTGACCCACCTTTACAACAAATAAGTTATTTTTAAATTTAATGAGACCTTATATACCACCAAATTTCAAATTGTATCAATTAAAGCTACCCCTATATAAGGGGCAGCCAGGTGGTACAGTGGATAGAATACTGGCCTTGGATTCAGGAGGACCTGCGTTCAAATTCGGCCTTAGACACTTAACACTTGCTAGCTGTGTGACCCTGGGCAAGTCACTTAACCCCAGTCCCCCCCAAAAAAAAAAACTACTACTATACTTTCAAGTTTTATTTGTGTGTTACCAAGAAGCAAGGACCTAATGATAATGTATATTTAGAAAAACTGAAATGTGTGTATTAACTTTTACTTTTCTTTATATTACCAAAGGAGACCATTTTATCTGTTCAAAACCTGTCCCTTTAATGAGATTAGAGACTAGAATCCTCAATATATTTCGTGGTCCAATTCTGCTTATAACAGCCATAGCTAAACCAAGTTTGATGCAGCCTTCAATATAAATGAATAGTATGAGAATAATGAAACTTTTGGAGGAATGAAATATCCCCCTTCAGATGTTTCTTGGGTACTGGTAACCCCAGGACAATATTTCGTTTGTGGTGATAAAGCTCACTCTTCTCTTGCCCTGAATTTGGAGCATATGGACTTGCTATTTGGCCTCATCAGTATCATTCTTTAATCATACAATAGGACTAGTGGGTGAGGGGGGAGAATCTTTGAGAACACAGTGGTTTCCATGTCAAAAAAGAGAAGCGACCCTAGCTAGTAAAGATGTGTTACAATTCAAAACCCTCTAAAACAGCATGCGAAGGGGATGAAGTTTCTTTAGTCCCAATCTCCATTCTATTGGGGTCACAGCACTAAAGCAGGCTTCTAGAAACCTGTCACTTGAAATTGAGGAATTTGACTAGAGCTTAAGTGAGTCCATCTCCTTTCACCAAATAAAGGTGTCTTCTTTAGCACAACGCTTTTACAGAACCATATAATTTTAGACTGTCTTACATCTTCACAAGGAGGGGCCTATGCTATAATCAATCAATATTGTTCCTACATTAAACTTTCAGGTGAAATAAAGAAATGTCTTAATAGAATCTAAGACATTGTAATAGAAATGCAACTGCTTAAACCAAGTGACCCCTGATGGAATCCTTCCTCCTGGTTCTCTTGGTTGTAGGGAAATGTCATGTCAGCCATCATAGGTAAATGGACTCTATTCACTTTATGAATCATAATTATTATTTTTAGACTCTGTATAAGTTGTTGTACAAAGCTATGCAAAAGGATACTTCCTAATGGGGTTTTCTAGACTAATAATGCTGATAATGAGAATATAAAAGCCTTATAAATTTGGATTACAGATAGTGACCTATGGGGAAAAGGAGGAAGGATCAAAGTGGGGAACTGTGAGAATCAGATTGACTCTATTTTGTGAACCAACTCCATTTTGAGAAATTCCTTTAAATCACCCAATTTCAGGGAATTTCCCTTGCTTGCTCACCCCTACCCAACTCATATAGTCCCACATCCTACATCCTACATCCTGTTTTGTATCATATTTTTTGCTTTATTTTAGTGTATAAAATATGTATAAAATCTATATTCCTTGTGCCTGCTGAGGGGTTCTGGGCCTGTTTTATTATGCCTGCTTTGCTAATAAATCTCAATGCTCAGATTTGTCTCCTTAGTAGTTATAAATCCATTCATGACAATATCATTATTCCCATTATACAGATAAAGAAATGAAATCTGAGATAGGTTATTTGATTTGCCTAGCATCACACAACTAGTAAGTGTCTATGTCAGGATTCAAACAAATAGTTTCCTTACTCTAGTTCAGAACTATCCCTACTATACCACTTAGCTGACAATATGACAATAACTAAAGTTAAAGTATTAATATAATAACAATCAAATTATCAAAAAGCTATTTTATAAAACTCTATAAAAGGCAAAAAAGATCATTTGGAAACAAAAACATAAATAGAATATGAAGGGAAATGTTAAAAAGAGGTAGGGACACAGGAGGAATAGCATTTCCAGATATCAGACTTTGTTATAAAGCCAGAGCAATCAAAACCAACCAATATTATTAGTTAAAAATGAAGAGATAGCTCAATGGAAAAGATTAGGCTAGGGAGAATCAAATACTCAATAATGCAACATTCAATATGTCAGAAAATATAAATTACAAATGAAAGAACTCATGATTTGATGAAAACTTCTGGGAAAACTAGAAGGGAGTCTGACAGAAATTAGGCTTAGACAAATACTTTAGAACATATTCCATAAGATGTTCTAAATAGATATGTGACCTTAATACTAAAGATCATGACATTACAGAAATAGAAAAAAAACAGATAAAAAAACAGATCCTATGCCTTTTATAGCTATAAATAGTAGATGCTTAATTAACCAAACAAGTAATATAGTCGTTTATAATAGATAAAACTTCTATAATCTCTTATTGAAAAGTTTCTGGGAAAACAAAATTCATATGCCTAGGGCAAAAAGGAAAACTGTCAAATGTGAAAAAGAATCTTTGCATCACATTTCTCTGATTCAAAATGAGATAAGGAAACAAATATAAAAACAAGTATCAAGATATATAAATAATTGCCATTTTATTATCATTAATGATAAGAGAAATGCAAACTTTAACAACCCTGAGGTTTCTGAGAAGAATCAGTGTTGCAATGTTATGGGAAGATAGGCATATCAATGAATTTTGGGTAAAGCTGTGAATTAGTACAAAACTTTTGGAAATCAGTTTAGAATTGTGCATCAAATTGACTGAAATGTCAGACACAAGGAATCTAATATTAGGCTTATACTCGAAGGAGTATAATGATGTACTTGATAACAAGGAAGGTCTCCATGTGTGTGTGTGTACACCAAAATAGTAATAGCAACCTTTTATGTAATAGGAAAAAAAATGGAAACATGGAAAATACCCATTGATTGAGGACTGACTAAACAAATTATAATGTATGAATGGAATGGAGAATTAATATGTGGAATATTAATGAGATAATAGAAATGACGACTTACAAGGCATACAGAAAAACATGAAATGATTTAGTTAAAAGGTCAGTAAGAATAACTAGTACACCCAAAGCTGGGTACTTTAGAAATATCACATTTATTAAATAAACAAAATATAATGATACAATACTATGTTCATAAGGGTGTTTACTCTAGAGCAACACTTGAAATTATTCAGCAAGTACTCTATGGCACCTATAAAAAATAGCATATGTGTTGCTATAGGGAAACAGGGATTGGCCAACAATATGGTTGATGTTATACTAATCCTTATTGTATTGAGTTGTAGTTAGACACCTACAGTTTATGGGTATATATTCCTTCTTTCCTCTGGCCATAAAAACAACCAGGAGTAGCAAAAATACAGGGTAAGAATCTATGATTTTTCTTAGGTTTCAAGGTCAATTCTAACCTAAACATCTACTATAACAAAATAGAACTTGTGACACTAAATATATGAAACATTACCTAAATTTTTCCATATGGGATATCTTTCTATTTCATTTTTCCCATTCCATATCAATGGCATTTAAAAAACTTAATGATTCATTTCCTTCAGAAAGTCTTCCATTGCCAATATCCTATCATGTTGCTCACTCTCTTAAATATAATTCCTCTATACCAAAGCTTCTTGAACTATGGGTTGCAACCCTGTATGAAGTCTCTTAACTGAATGTAGAGGTCACAAAAAAATTGGCAATAGTAAAAGGTTATGTATTCCTATTTTACATACCTATTTACCCAGGGGGGATAGTAAAAATTTCTCTGGCAAAAAAGGGTCATGACTGAAAAAACAGTTTAAGATGCCCTGTTCTATACTATATGCACCAAATATCTTCTGCATTTTATACTTATTTTGTGTTTCCATTTGCTTGCCCTCCCACTTTTTTTCACTTGCTTTTTGCACTAACATCTTATTTCTGAATCTACATTAAAATTGGAACCAGGGGCTTATATTCCACGTTCAATGTAAATTTCCCATATTCTACTCCAATCTCTACCATACACTTAGTATATAGTTCTATATACAAAATAAATGCTATATATGATTTAAAGGAAAGAATGAAGAAAAAATGTTAGTGATATATCTAAAATAGTGTATATATATATACATATATATATTCTGACTTTTATTAGATGAAATATTTTCTTATGCTTTAGAGTTGCAAGAATAAATCAATTGATACAGTCTCTATTTTGGTACATTTTTTCCTTTCTAATAGATTTTTGGATTATTATTTCAGGGAAAGTTTTGGTGCAAACTTCAATGTGTTAATTAGTTTAAAAAGGTAAATTAGCAGGCTACAGAAGAAGTGCTTTACAAACCAGCATGAGGGATATAGTTGAGTGATCAATTCCTCATCCATTTCAGAGAAGCAGGATAAGCCCTAGGCTTCCAACTGTGAATAGAAACTATTGAGTGTACATATTATAATTCTGTTGGATTTTACCCTAACAACTCAGAATACCACTATTGTTTTACCATTACTTATGATATTCAGTCATTTGAAATAAAGGTGAGATCAATTTTCCTCATATGATATAATTATGATGATTTTGACATTTTTGATGATCCATGATATAATTTGGTCAACCAGATGTGGGAATGTCATACAACATAAAACTAGAGTTCTACATTGCACAGGATTTCTGTTTTCTACAAAACATGGTGATAGCTACTGCTGAAAGCTCTCTGGTTTATGTTAATTTTATCATCCACATACCCATTCATTAAATAATCATTTATTAAATGATAACTACACACCAAGCCCAATGCCAGATAGTATGGATAAAAACAAAAAAGATGAAAACAACCATTTTTGGAAGCATTTTAAAATTTGGTTTAGGTCATATCATCACTACAATAAAATTATTGACAAATAGAAATATATATACAGACATATATGCATTTATGTGTGTATGTGCATATAAATACATACAAATGTGTATATACATACATATGTACATACATTTGTGTGTATATAATAGAGAAAGAAAAAGAAGCAAAGGCTGGAATAGTCAGGAAACAGAGAAAGAAAGGAGAAAGGTGTTTTAGGTTGGGTAATTGCATAGACAATTACAAAGAATGTGGCATATGTAAGGAATAATAAAAGTCTCACTGGTGCAAAGGGTTCAAGCTTAGAGCAATGAGAGATACTACTGAATAGATTGTGTGGCATATTGGATATCACTGTATTTGTCAGTATATAAACCTGGGTTCAGATCCTATATCAGATACTTATTATCCACATGATCCTGAGCAAATCATTTAACCTTGCTGAGTCCTAGTTATCTCATATGTAAAGTGCAGATGATATTATACTAGTGTCTATTTTAACAAGCCAGCTACGTGGTGCAGTGGTTAGAACACTAAGTCTGGAGTCAAGAGTGTTGTTATTCAGTCAGTTTCATTCATGTCTGAGTCTTTGTGACCCCATTTGAGGTTTTCTTGGCAAAGATTCTGGCCTGGTTTGCCATTTCCTTCTCCAGCTCATTTTACAGATGAGGAACTGGGGCAGACAGGGTGAAGTGACACAGCTCAGGGTCTGTGAATAAGTATGGAAATTTTGGCTAGTAAGTATCTGAAGTCAGGAAGCTGAATCTTCCTAATTGCAGGCCAGGCACTTTATTCACTGTGTCATCCAGCTGCCTAGGAATAGCTCAGTTCAAATCTAGAAATAGATAATTGCTGGCTGTGTGACTCTGGACAAGTCACTTAAACTCTATTTGCCTCTATTTCCTCAACTGTAAAATGGTGATAATAACATCTTCTGCTTCACAAGGTTTTTATGAGGATCAAATGAGATCATCTGTATAAAACATTTAGTATAGTGCTTGGAATATAGTAGCCCTTCTTCCTCTTCCCTTGTGCCAATACACTTTAAGAATCAAGTGAAATAATATGCAAAATGTCTGCAAAATATAGAGGTAAGCAATTATTATTATAGGAAGCCTGAGAATAAAAGGAATCTGGAGAAAAATGCTTTGGTGGAAGCTATCAAAAACATCATTTAAACCTTAATATCCTCTTTGGATTGGCACATTTGAAACAGGATATTATTGTTGTTTGGTCATTTTTCAGTAATGTCTGAATCTTTATGACTCTGGGGTTTTTGGCAAAGCTACCAGAATAATTTACCATTTCCTTCTACAGTTCATTTTCCTGATGAGGAAACTGAAGCAAACAGTGTCAAATGACTTGCCTAGGGTCACACAGCCAATAAGTATGTGAGGCAAGATTTGAACTGATATCTCCCTCCCTGATTCCAGGCCTGGAGCTCTATCCACTGTGCTACCTAACTGCCTGATAGGATATTAATTCTTATGATTTAGAAGAGTTTCAAACAAAGCAAAATGTCATGTAATCAGAATAACTACCAAGGCAAACAATGAACAAGAATTCATTGGAGTATAGTAGTGGCCATTCCAAGATGATAAAGAAATAGTCTGGTTTTATATTCGTAGAAAGGATTCTCTTTATTGCATTCCTGGGTCTTGTGTTCCACAAGATGGAGGACAAAACAAATTCAATCATCCTCATAATATTTCAAACTTCTCTAAAATATTAATTGTGGTAAAAAGGGAGTGGCATCCTCCAGCTGGGGCCACTTCTTTTCCCCCAGAAGTCACTTGGTGCAGAGACAAGGGAGGAGGCTGAGCTATCTTTGAGGTCCAGCTCCTTGGGTAAGTATCATCAAAGCAGAAACAGTCAGAAAGTGAGCGATGAGGGGAAATAATGGGGGTAAAAATGGTTGTTAGCAAAGCTGTCAGGAGGAGGATCGCCTTTATAACTAAGATTAGCTTTTCTTAATGAGATTCATTTTATGTCCTTTTTAACCTGGAAGGAAAATCTTACCAATAGCTCGAGGTTATAACATTACACAAACATGTTCTGATGGCTAGATTTTCCAAACAGACAGTAGTCTTCATCTGGGATGATCCTATAATAATTCTTTTTAGTTATTTAATCCATAAATTAGTTTGTATTAGTGTGTTTTTGGAGGCCTTAAAAAAGTAGAAAGTGATTTTGTGTAAAGGACACTGGACTGGGAGCCAGTAGTTCTGAATTTGTCTTTCCTCTTCTATTTTTAGTGGTTGAGTGACATCTCTTGGCCTTAGTTTTCTTATCTAAAATAATGGAATTAAACTAGCAAATAATGGCATTTCCAGCCCCCAAATACTTTAATTTCTACATAAAATGAAGCACATTAATTTAATGGAACTCTATTTAGTATATACTTTCTGGACCTGACTTACCTGAAATCACAACTCATTTTCATTTTTTCTTTCCATTAAAATAAATTGTAGAGATGAAGACCTAGTATAAATAGGCCAAGAGAAACTATAAGGCCATATTCCCCTCAAAAATATATTCAGGACAGCCACCTGTTGCCCATCTGGTAGGCAAGGGATATCCCTCTCTTTGGCAGACTTCTCTGGACTGGGGAATGGAATCAGGATAGGCGCATCTTGCCTTTCTAAATTGCTATAAAATCTAATAACCAGTTCTAAAGCTAACCCTGCCCCCAACGGGTACAAGTATGCTTATAGGAAAGTCTTTTCATAAGGAGTTTTTAGGCAAATAAGATATCAAATCTATGGCATTTCAAATACAAACTTCAGAAAGAAATGCCTTATATCTAGTTAATCTCTGGATTGTCAAAGTATAATTTATTATACCAGGCTCTCTAAAAACCACATTGAAGAACCTGGGAGTCATAACTAAAAATGGGCCTAAACATATGACTGAAATCTTCTGCAAGAGGGATTACCTTCGGGGGCAGCTAGGCGGCACAGTGGATAGAGCACCGGCCCTGGAGTCAGGAGTACCTGGGTTCAAATCCGGCCTCAGACACTTAACACTTACTAGCTGTGTGACCCTGGGCAAGTCACTTAACCCCAATTGACTCACTTAAAAAAAAAAAAAAAGAGGGATTACCTTCTCTGGGCCTGCCTGAATATTTGCTTAACAATGGGAATAGAAAGACATTCTGAGTGTTGCTGAAAGTCAACAGAAATGTTTCAGAATAAAGGTAGCTTTTTTCCTGCATGAGAGTAAATAATTTCTATTTTATTCAGTTTTATTTTTCACTGGGATGCGAATCCAATTTGCATTGACTTTGCTTTTATCCCTCTAAAAGTATTATCACCACAGGACAGAGGTATGTAGACAGAAAAAAAAAAGAAAAAGAAAAAGCTACCTGAATTGAAATGAACTGTTTATAGAGTAACTCTGAGAATTTAGTTACTACTATGTTGTTGCCAAGTCTCATGTCGATGTTAATATTTTATGAAAGAGAAACAGGTGAAGGCAGCACAATCGTTAAAGTTGAAAAAATTAAGAAAAGATTTTTTGTCACAAATTATACAGAAACCCCAAAACAATTGTATAGTGTACTGGATTGGGGGGAATCATACCAAAATAGATACCGAAACAAAAAACCTTGTCTTTTAAATTGTAATGTAAAGGGGAGAAATGCATATGTCTGTGAAAAAAATATCTTTTTATAACCTTAAAGAATTTTTCCTACATCATATATCTAACTGTTGAAAGAAAGACAATTTGGTTCCTTTACATAATAATGCTTATGTAAGGAAGATTGTCAAATGTCTATAGCAGCAATGTTTGCAATGACCGTATTTATTGTTAGAGGGGAAGTTAGGTTTTATCTATTTTCTCCATATGAGAATTTGTAAAGTAAACAACACCTAACATAATGACTTGCATATAGTCTCTTTTTTGCATGTAGTTTCACTAAAACATAGTTGTGGATGAGTGAATGAATATGAATCAATGTTGAACAAAAATGAATCATTACGTTAATCTGATTGACCTTGTCTTTAGAGAAGGGATTCACTTTTTACATGTATTACGGACCCCTTTGAAAGTCTGTGAGGCCTATTGACCACTTCTCGGAATAATATTTTTGAATGCATAAAATAAATCACATAGGCTTACAAAGGAAATCAATTATATTGAAATACAATTTTTTTGTAAAGTTCAAGGATCCCAAGTTAAGAACACTTGTGTTAGCACTAGAATGATACATTGAAGTGTGCACACTAAAGTTGATCTTTTATTTGCACGCTAGTAATAATGATGGAAAGCAGCTATATAAGCCCTAGAGCCCTCCTGTGGGACACTTTGCCTCCAATATTCCCACTGTGTTATCAGACCCTTCTGATCTGTTTCAGTTTTTGGTTTTGTTTTTCAGTGAGTTGACATGTTGACTAGGCAGGGAGAGGAACATGGAATCATAGATTTAGACCTGGAAAGGACCTTAGAAGTCATCTAATGCAACCTCTTCTTTTTATAGATGGGAAGATTATTTCCTGAAAAGATGAGGTTATTTGTCCAAAGTCATACAGATCACACTGTTCTCAGATCCAGGAATCAAATTCAGATGCTCTGGTACTCCGACACCAATTAGAATGCTGAGAATTAAACAAACTTTACTGGTAAGAAATTGATAATAAAGGAGAGAGAGAGCTTGAAGAGATGGGGAAATATAGATTTTTCTAAACTATAAAATAAGATTAGTCAGGAAATGAAGAGGATATCTACTGGGTGACTGAGAATAACATTCCCTGTCTATCAATAGAATCTTTAGCTAATCTATATGCAGGATACATTCTCTCTTTCTCTCTCACTGTCTCCATATACATATATATGTGTGTGTGTATATATATATATATATATATACACACACACACATACACGTATATACGTATATATGTATATATACATACAATACATACATATACATATAAATGTATACATGTATATATACACACACATACATATATATACATATAAATGTATACACATACATGCAAAAAAAATACAATGTGGTACATGTGTGTGTGTAGTCTTGGTATATAAATGAGCATGTGAATCAATCATTTCAGGTACAAATAGTCCTTTGACACCATAGGATACCCCAGATTTTATACTATGAATATATTTCAGACACGTCTACACAGTAACAAACATCTACATGGAAGACTGACTTTACACATTGCTCAATGTCAAAGCACACCTTCACGAATTATATAGACATTTGTTTTTCATTTCAAAACATTTTACTGATCTGGTAAAAATGCATTATCCCTGAGTATGCTTTCAGTAGTTAGTGAACCCCAAAGTTTAGAAACTTCTTAATACAAAAGGAAGGAAAATAAATGAAAATTATTGTTAAAATGCACAAAACATCTACTTATAGAATTGCTATGTGCAAGGCGCTGTGCTGTTATAGGTAACACAAATGATTTTAAGATACAATCTTTGACCTCAGGGAGCGTACAATCTAATTGTAGATGGAAGAAATAAACATATGAAATGCTAAACAACATTTTTTGGTCCAGCCCTGTGACTTCTTTAGTGCTTGTATTCAGTCTCTTCATGTAGATGTCAATTCATTTATAACACAGTCTTTAGAGAGTTGTCTAAGGGTCAAAGATGTAGTTAAGTGCCCATTGCTATTCATTCATTTTTGTTATTGTTCAGTCATATTTTACTCTTTGTGATTCCATTTTGGGTTTCCTTGAAAAAGAAACTGACATGGTTTACCATTTCCTTTTCCAGCTCATTTTATAGATGAGGAAACTGAGGCAAACAGGGCCTAGTGTTTTTCCTAGGGTCCCACAGCTAGTAAGTGTCTGAGTTCTGATTTGAACTAAGGTCTTCCTGACTCTAGGCCTAGTGTTCTATGTACTGTGTCACCTATCTACCCCATTCTTTTTTTTTTTTTTTGGTGAGGCAATTGGGGTTAAGTGACTTGCCCAGGGTCACACAGCTAGTAAGTGTTAAGTGTCTGAGGCCAGATTTGAACTAAGGTACTCCTGAATCCAGGGCCAGTGCTTTATCCACTGCACCATCTAGCTGCCCCCTACCCCATTCTTTTAATAAACATTTATTAAATATCTATTATGTACCAGGCACTGGGCTAAGTCCTAGGGATACAAAAAGAAGAAAAAGACAATACTACTATCAAGGAGCTTACAACCTAATGTCACACTTTCAGTATGAATCAGAGGGAGAACTCAAAACTTTGCAATCATCATGTCATAATCAAAGATAACAGTATTCATCTGTTGACAATAGCAACAGCAGGATATCTTCACTCACAATTGTGGAACTCCTTGTGGGAGGAGGAGATCATTTTATTATCTGTTCACTATACTCCTAAATAATAAGTGCTAAGTACTCTGTTAAAGCTGAAAGAGACCATGTAGTGTGGTAGAGAGAGAGAGAGAGCTGACCCTAGTTTTATTAAGTGCCAGATTCAGGTCCTACCTCTGAAACAGATTGATTTTGTTACTCTGAACAAGTCCACATCTCAATGTCTAAGAAGTTCTCTGTGACTAAGTAATAGAGAAGCTACTAATCTGCATTAGTAGAGGACTTACCTACATCAGTGAAATCCCAAGTCAGGTTCAATTTTTTTTTAAAGGTGACCTTGAAGTGTTACAAGATTCTGAATTTCTGAAGAATAGATTAACTGGTGATCAGTTTGGTCATAGCATTAAATATATTTCGTGCCATTCTGATACCTTTAAAATTGGTAATGTATGGTATATATGAAAACTACTCCTCCCTCCTATTTTCCAACTGTTGTGTTCAAATAGTAATTTATTATTAATTTATGTCTTTTCCTTCATGCTTTTTATTATATAAAATATTTTAAATTAGTAAACACATAATATCTTAAATACATACATTGATGTCTTATACCAAAATTTACAAAAATAAAGTGATGATATTGAAAAGAATATATTCTAGAAATTGTCACATATGATCCCTTTCAATAAATTTTATAGTAAACTTCTCTCTCATGGGGATAGAACACTGGACTTAAAATAGTCAGGAAGTAACTGAATGATCTTTCACTTAATCTCTCTAAACCTCAAAATAATAATAGCACCTACCTTTTCAGCTGTTTGTGAGGATCAAATGAGATAAAATATTTAAAGTCTTTGCAAACATTTTAAAATAAATTTTATTTTATTTTCATATCTCTATTCTCTCCCCCACCTCCACTCCTCTCCCAATTTAGACTTTAAAAGCTCCTTTTACAAATATCTAGATTCAAGCAAAATAAATTTCTGTATTGGCCATGAATTTCCTCACACCAAAACAGATATCCCAATCCATACTTTTAGTCCATTATCTATCTATTAGGAGGTGGGAAGCATGTTTCATCTTAAGTCCTCTGAAATTGTGGTTGGCTGTTGTGGTGACATGAGTTCCTAAGTCTTTCCAAGTCATATCACTGGATCTAATTTTATGTACAGTCTAATGCTGCTTGGACATATTTCCAAACTGCTTGGCAGAAAGCCTAGACAGTTCTATCAACATTGCACTAGTATACCTATTTTTCAACTGCCCCTCCAATATATGTCACTTTTTTCTCTTGTCAACTTTTCAATCTTATGAGTGTGAGGCAGAACTTCTGAATTGTTTTAATTTGCATTTCTTTAATTATTAATGATTTAGAACAGTTATTGATAGCTTGCATTTTCTCCAAACTACATATTCACTTCATCAATTTTTCAATTGGGAAATGGCTCTTATTCTTATGAATTTAAAACATTTCACTTTTCAGGTATTAAATACACTTTCAATTACTATTATTACTATTATTGTTGTTATTGTTATTCTAAAATAAGGGGGGTAAAGAAGTAAAATTATTTGTGTGTTATTTCTTCCAGGAAAATAATTGAAAGAAATTACTTATGAGTATCATCATATATAATGTAAATTGAATCAATATATTATGAAGAAGGAATAGCATTGTATGTGGAGTTAGAAGACTTGAGTTCCAAGCCTCACTCTCCTATTTTTTTTAAAGTGAGGCAATTGGGGTTAAGTGACTTGCCCAGGGTCACACAGCTAGTAAGTGTTAAGTGTCTGAGGCCGGATTTGAACTCAGGTACTCCTGACTCCAGGGCTGGTGCTCTATCCACTGTGCCATCTATCTGCCCCTCCTATTTCTTAATAAATATTTGATTTTAATGAAGACAGTTTTCTTCTGAGTTTTTTTATCTGTAAAATGAGGGATGGGCTATATTATCACTAAAATCCTATCAGACCTTCAATTCTATGATAACCTATCAAGAACATGACAAAGATGCAGGGCATCTTGAGAAGAAACAAATCACCCCCACTTCTGCATTCTCACACATTCTTCCAACACTTCATAATAGAACACCAATAAATGAAGCTGGAAGAGACCTTAAGCATCATCTAGTTTATTTGTCCAATGAGAAAAATGAGGTTCAGAGAGGTAAAGGGACTTGCCTGACAGTCACACAGCTTATTATTGACTGTCAGTATCAGAACCCATCTTTGTATTCTCAGAATGCTGTTCTACCTGTTAGACAATGTACCTGGCATGAGACAGACCACTTTAAGACATCAAGTTTAAGTAAGTGAAAAATACACATGTTTCAAAAATGGAGACACACAAAGTATGGATTTTTAATAAATACTGTGATACCCCCAACAGATGGCTAGGTTTCAGTGACTCTCTGTGGGTGGCTATATTTGGCACAAGGCAATGCATCAGCAGGTAGCACAATCCCTGTGGGCTGTGATGGATTTCACAGTATGTCAGGCAGGGCAGAAGCCAGAATTTAAATATTTCTTTCTCAAGGGACCTTGAATGTTGAATAGTTGAATAGTTACCTTCACATGGTAGCTGCTGTTCTGCCTGTTGCAGCCTCTGAGTGGTAACGCACAATGGACAGGCACAACAAATGAGCACCTTCATCTATAGAAGCCTTCAAATTCAGCAGGTCTCAGACTTTCTCTTTACACAGAGATGTGAGAGATCCTTGAGGAGCCTATATCCCTGGGCAAAGACCCTGCCAAATCTATATATAGCCTTTATATATGATAGACATAATATTTACATCTCCAGTGATTAGCAATTTGCACACACTATACATTTAATAAACTCTTTATTCATTCATTCATTTATTCACCAGATGAAGAATAATAATCAAGGAGACCAAAGATAAATATCAGTAAGTTGCACCATGCAACGCAGGACACTGTAAGATGACTAAGAACCACCAAGTCAAGTCAGCAAGTACTTTATAAGCACCTACTGTATGTTAGACATTAGACTAGAGATACAAAGAAAAGAAAAATAGTCCCTGTCCTTAGGGAACTCACAACTTAAAGGCAGATACAGCATTCAACCCACCATGTACAAACAAGATATATACAGGATAAATTAGATATAATCTCAAAGGGAAGACACTGACATGAAGGGAAATTTTTAAAAGCCTTCTTGCAGAAAGTAATATTTTAGCTGAAATTTGAATGGAGCCAGTTAATAAAGAGGAGGAAGAGAGTTCTAGGCATGGGGGACATCAAGTGAATATTCAAGGATTCAAAAGATGGAGTACCTTGTTCAAGGAACAGTGAGGATGACATAGTCACCGAATAATTAGTAGAATTGTTGTTCATTCTTGAAGAGGACCATGACATAAGGGTGATGCCATAACTTGCAAAGAATTGGATTTTTGAGGGAGGACTATGCACTTCACCAACCTCACTCTTTCCTCCAGAGCTATCTGGGTCCAGTGGTAAGATATACCTCAGGACAACTGGAGATGGCCCCAGATGCTTAAGGGAATTAAGGTTAAGTGACTTTCCCCGGGTCACATAACTTGTAAATGTCTGAAGTGAGATTTAAACTCAGTGCTCTACACAGTGTGCCACCTAGTTGCTCCCAAATCTAATAATATTACATTATGATGTGCCCATAATTGCAGAGAGGAAGGTATAAATGCATCAGAAAGGTAAGAACCAGGATATGAAGGGCTTTAAAAGCCATGGATTTAAAAAGTTGCAGAACTTAGAGTTAGTATCATGAAATACTAGGAGCATGGGGAATAAATAATATTAAAATGTCATTTCTGGATGGAAGAAAAACTTTGATTATTCTAAAGAGGAGACAAGCCAAAAAAGAAAATTGGTGGACTAGTAGATTACATATTTTCCCTGGAGTTAGTAAAGACCTTGGATCAATATTACCCCACCAAACCACAGCCTTTAGTTCTAGGTAAAGGTGTAGTACTTGTGCTAGGAGCAACACCAGTTGCAGGGAAAAGGACATGACTTAACACACTGCTGTCATATCCCTCATGGAATTATTGTATAAGATGGATCACCATTTCATTACTACCTCATTACTCATCTCTAATATTTTTTTTTTCCTACTGCTGTGTCTAAACTTGCTTGGTTCCTATAACAAATGTCCTCATGGTTTTGAATTTCATGGCACCAAGAACTATGCTTACCATCTTTAGATAATTTCTTGGTACATGATTTTTTTCCCTAAGGGAATTCACAACTCAAGTGCTATTTAATTTATACCAAACCCTAGGAATATTGTCTAAATACATATAATAAAAAAATCTTAACTACATGAGCACTCCAGACATAGAAGCAAATTCACCATCAATGGAGATCCTTCTGTACAAAGGTTAGATAACTTCTTTTCAAGGTTCATAGGATGACTTATATTTGGAAGAGATTTAGAGGTCATTTAAGTTTATCTCCTTTATGTTTTGTATGTAAAGAAAATAAGCCCAAGAGAGAAAAAGTGATTCACATAATGCATGAGTCCTGCTCAGAGATAATTTGAACTAAATTTAAATAGATTAAACAAACATTTATTAAGCAACTGCATAGCAAGTTAGTGGGTTAAGCTCTGATAACCCTGTCAAAAATCTAACACTACTTTCTCCTAAGAAATCATAGTTTCACAAATGTCTGAAGTGTCTCTCATTACGAGATTGTGATTCTCCATTTATTTCAGTCTTGAAGTAAAATATTCTTTATGTCTTGTTTTCTCAGCTTCTCCTGTCTTCCTATGTCTTTTTTTTTCTTTTTGAGAATTTTGAATTATGCTTGATTTCTCTGGTTTGAACAGTTAGCAGCTCACACCCACATTGCTATCTGCTATTAAATGTAATTGTTATTTCCATTACCTGGTGTCTGAGTCATTTTCTGTGCCACAGTTCACTCGAACCTGTGAATATTGTCTTCATGAACATCTGTTTGCCTTACTCACCATTGCTGCCTAGTCTGGTTTATTTTCATCCTGAGAAGCATATTTATTTGTACCCTGTGAATGGGTTTACTGTGCCACCATTTACTTCAAATAGTGATTTCTTTCCAAGGCGATGGATATTCCCTGACATTCTCTAATTATCCTTTCACATCCACTCTTAGTGGGTCCTCATATCTGGTTGCCTTCAAATGACTCAATTCTTTAAATAGAACATGCATTATAAGTTTTATTTTTATAGTAAAATTGAATGAATACAACACAGACATGTCAAATGTAGACACTGTTACAAACATTGCACTAGAAAAAAGCAAAAATGTTTTATCGGGGGCAGCTAGGTGGTGCAGTATATAAAGCACTGGCCCTGGATTCAAAAGGTCCTGAGTTCAAATCTGACCTCAGACACTTGACACTTACTGTGTGACCTTGGCAAGTCACTTAACCCTCATTGCCCCACAAAAAAAAAAGAAAAAAGAAAAGAAAAAGGTTTATCAGAATAAAAACCAATGTTTTATCAGATTCAAGGGCATTTCACAAAACAAGGGATCCCCAAAGCAAAAAAAAAAAAAATCTATACCAATGATATTAATCTCTCTTGGAACAAGTCAAAACTGGAGGGAGAAACAGTGAAATCATATTATTTATAACAAAGTAGCATTTAGTATGTTTAAAACTTGTTCCAAAAAATCTTGTGAAAATGCTAGGCTTGGGGGGAAGCTAGGTGGCGCAGTGGATAAAGGACTGGCCTTGGATTCAGGAGGACCTGAGTTCAAATGTGACCTCAGGCACTTGACACTAGCTGTGTGACCCTGGACAAGTCACTTAACCCTCATTGCCCTGCCTCCCCCCCAAAAAAAAAGCATATGGAAAATGTTAGTATCACAGGCATGATCTATCCAGTTCTGTTCAACAAGTCACAATAGTTAGCATTTACTAAGGTTTAGGGGCAGGTTGTTTTTCTTTAGGAAAAAGGAAGCCCTGTGACATTGAATAAATAACTTCCCATTTCTGTCTCAGTTTTTTTTTTTTTAATCTGTAAAAGGAAGAATTTGGATTAGATGATCTCTAAGGTCATTTTGAACTATAAAGATTATGGTTTTATGATCCTATAAGACATCGGGAGTTAATAAAGGGTAAGTTAGTCACTAAGCATTTATTAAGCTCCTACTATGTGCCAGGCACTGAGATTAGTGTTGAAAATACAAAGAAAGGAAAAAGATTGTCTCTAGAAATTTGATCAGAACTAGGATTAATGGAATGTAGGAATAGTCACAAAGTAGAAAATAAGAGGTGAGACGATCCCATGAGAGAAGATAGAAGGAATGTTAGTCTCTGGAAATAATGGAGAGAGTAAATAGTTTAAAGAGCTGAACTTGTGCCTTCTTAAAGGAGTAGGACTTTTATAAACACTAGAACTACCACAGGTCCTAGGCCAACCATAACTGCCAATGATGAACATAAAGGGCTTCTACTCAAGTTGCCTGTCAACAGGCCTTTGAAATGCCTGGTGTGCCCTCCCTCATCACCTTTGCCTTTCGGAAAGCTAAAGTGTTTTGTTTTTGTTTTTTTTAAGGGCAATGAGGGTTAAGCGACTTGCCATGGGTCACACAACTAGTAAGTGTCAAATATCTGAGGCCAGATTTGAACTTAGGTCCTCCTGAATCCAGGGCTAGTGCTTTATCCACTTAGCCACCTAGCTGCCTCCTGACAGCTAGAGTTTTTAAGATTAACCAGAAGTGACCTTCTACATATAATCTTTTCCGATTTGTTCTCCAGAAAATTACCTTCCTCCTATTTTGTATACACATATTGTTTCCTCTGGTAGAACTGCAAACTGTTCCTTAAAGGGAGGCAAGCAAGGTAACAAGCATTTAAGTGGTTAATATGTGTCAGGCATTGCACTAAGGATTGAGGATACAAATACAAGGGGAAAAAAGACAGTCCTTCTCAAGGAACTTACATTCTAATAAAAGAAACAATATATAAAAGGGAGCTGATAAGTAGCAGGGGTATGTGTAGGGCATATTCTTGGAACTGGAGGATAATGACAAAGTTCAGGAGAGTCATTACTACAACCAGGAAGACAACAAACCATAGACAGTGTGGGCCCAATACCAAAATGGAACTCTCCTAGAAGCTTTCACCAGTGGGAGAAGGGGGCCAGAATGGGGGAGAAGGCAACTGAACCATAGTGGCTAAGTAGAGGCTGTTTCATTTTTGTCTATATATCTACATATATTCTCTCCCCTCCCCTTCTTTTTCCCTCCTCTCCCCTCCTATTACCTTCCCTTCTTTTCTCTTCTCTTTTCATTCTCTTTTCCATTCCTTTCCATTTTTAAAGCAACTACCCTCTGTAAAAGACAGGACAAATAATGCATTACCTATTACTATAGATGAAGAGAACTATGACCATATGCTAGTAGGCATATTATAATATCCTAACTTTAGATTGGGAAGGAATTCTCTAATCCAACTTCCTCACTTTGCAGATAAAGCCATTGCAACATAGGGGGTGAAATCTGAGCTCCTTTATCAAATGACTAAGTCCAATGCTTTTCCCACCATATTAAGATTGGGAATGGTACTATTTGACAACTGTGACATTTTTCTTATAAGAGATAAAGCATAATTTGGCATAACATGATTTTTTTCAATAAACAAATATCTCCTGATTGAGCTAATTCAATAAAATTTGATTATAACCATTATTTTCTTTTCTTGTTACAGCACAAGACAGACTTTCTACCTTAATAGATGAAATTTTCATTTTGAATAACTATGCTATTGTCCTCATCAAACCCATATTCTTATTTATTTTGGATTAAAGATTGATTATTTACTAATCTAACCAGAACACCTCAGCAGTTGAAGGACTGCCACAGGAAATCTTATTAGTAAATCTAAAAAAAAGTCAAATTTTTCAGAGAAGCATGTCTGGACCCAAAGGAGGGCAACCATTCTTCAAATGAGATAAGCCATTTTTAATATACTTCTCTAGTTCCTCTTTATTTCACTTCTCACCATCTGGTACTGTAGATTCCTGGAGGAGAAAAAAACACTACATGCTTTTATATTAACTAAAAAGAATTATAAGTGCTCTTGCTTGCAGCAGACTCAAATACAACAGGTGAGGTTCATTAACCAAAAACTGATGGTTTTCCAAACCAAAATTTGCATGTGAAATGTAACATTATTCCCTTTAGACTTTAAAGGAAGGGTTGTGAACAATAACTTATAATTATATAGCACTTAATTATCACAAAGTACTTCCATCTATTCTCATTTGATCCATATAGAAATGTAGGACATGAGGGGGTGCAAGAATTATTATCCCCATTTGGCTGATGAGAAAACTGAAGCTCAGGCCTCTATCTGGTCTGCCCAGATGGAAGAGGATGATAGGGTATTGAGTACTGGAGTTAGAGGAGGAGGGAATAATATGGCAACTGCCATATTATTTATATCATGTATTCATTCACAGCTTTCTGCTGGCCATGTTAATTAACTGTTTCTTTGACCCCCATAATCAACTGTAAGTCATTCTTATAAATGAAGAGGATCATTGGATCATCAGTTCTCAATATTATTGGTGTCAAGAACCCTTTACACTCTGAAAAAATTATTAAGCAGCACGTCCCCAATAACTTTTATATATGTAGGTTGTATACAATAACAATAACATACATACATATATGTGATATATGCATGTTATATGCCTATTGGTTTTTAACATATTATAAATTGAAATTCCTTCTTGTTATTATGAAAAGGGTTTTGATTTTATGGATCCCCTAAAGGCATCTTAAGGACCCCCAGGCATCCTGGGACCACACTCTGAAAAGTGCTGATTTAGTTCATAGAAAACCAGGAATAATTTATTCAGAGAAATGTGTTCATGACCTTCACCTACCTGGTAGGATAGTGGTCAAGCTAGGAGAAGAGGACTTATTTCTCCCAGGATGCTTTGTACCTGTCTTCCATGAAGATAAAGTATAAAGAACACTGCTTGTGGCATGGAAAAATCCTGACTCTAATGAATGCTATCTGTGGGAGCCTGAGCAAGGCATTGAATTTCTCTAGTTGTCAAATTCCTCATTTTTTTTAAAATATGGGGTTAGACTAGATAGCCTCTGATGACCCATCCAACTCCAGATACTCTTTTTCTGTCTCTGTATGTAGCTATTTGGTGACTGAAACACAGGATACTCTTCAAGAAAGGTGATTCTGCAAGTTGATCTGTCATGTAGAATATAAAAGAGGAAGTAGTAAGAGGTAAGGCTGGAAAAGTAAGCTAGGACCAAGTAAATGTTAGAGGGTCTGGTTTGTTAGGTGAGATAGTTTAGTCTTTATTCAGGACTCCCCTTTAGCATGGCCAGATTTTTACATCTATTCTACTTGACTTCCCCTTCCTTCCCTTATTTGAATTTTGAATGTACTCCCATGGTACTTCAGTTGACTTCCCTTCATTTAGGGTCCTCCCAATTTCAGGGCCAGTACTCTATCCACTGCAACAACTAGCTGTCACACCCTGCCATTTTCACAAAGGAGATGAGAGGTCAGGAATTAACAATTATTCTCTTTGAGTACAGTCTGTCAAATCTTTCAGTACAATATTGCCTATATACTTGTTCTCAACTCTTTGGAAACTCTGAGATATAGCTCTGTTGAATGCGAGCCAGTATTCTCCAGGCAAATCTACCTCATCGATATTGGATTTTCAAAGATGTGGAGGAGAGGGTCATGACAAGGTATTCCAGGAAAGGGCCAGACAAAGGCAGAGGGAGGGAGGAAGCAAAGTAGTGGTAGAAGAGTAAATATGAGCCTCTGTTCTCGGTTTTGATTCACTTGATTCTTTGACCCATGGTCAACTTTTGAATTATCAACACGAATTCAAGAGGAGCAATACAAGTTTGCTACTTGCCAATTTACAAATATCACCTTCACATTTGATTTCATGAAAAAGCCTCACTTTCACATAAATTTTCATTTGTTTTTATTTTATTTAGAAATCACCATCTTAAGAGAAATGATGAGAGAATATAGAAGTATTAAAAGCTTCATGAAATTGTATTAGGCATATACTGCCAGTTTCTATACTCTAGCAGCCCAATAGGGGTCCTTACAAATAAGACTTGAGATCCCATACCCTATAGTAGAGACTCTAAAGATTATGTTATTCCTGAAAGTTTGAAGAGGCCAAAATTTATTTTGTGACATTTAACTCTTAAATAGTAGGAAAAAATACAAAAACATATGTCCATTTATTAATTTTTCAGCTCCTACTTTAAGTATTTTTTTTAATATACCTCTCACATTCTAACAGTGTTTCATTACATGTCTCATATGGGTGCACATGAGCATATCTCCCCTAGAACACTGGAAGTTACATGAAGTGAGGGAACATTAATTTCTCCAGCATATAGCACAATAAACATGTAGGACCTTGAACAATAAATACATTTAATGTTCCTGGATCTCTGAAGTTCCTTCTACCTTTACATCTATGATCCTTTGAGTGTATGTACATTCATTACCACTTAGTAAGTACAGAATTATTTGTGTAATTGTGTTTGTTGAATTTCAATGCATTCACTTTTAATCCAGTGAATGTTTACAAACAAAAGCAATAGTAACAAAAGACATGGATAGATTCCAGTGCTGGTGACTTCTATTGTATAATATTGTTTTTCCTCTATCATTTGAGGGAACATAGTTAAACTTGTTAATTGTAAATGATGAAGTGTAATCACTGATAACACTCATCAAATTTTAAAGAGAGTATCAGCTACCTTTAACTCACTAACACAGAAGCCCCAAGAGCATCATTAAGTAGCTGAGGTATAACAATACATTTGAAAAGAAGGTAAGCTTAAATTCATATAAGGCTTGGAAAAATTAACTGACCCTAAAATATCCCATAACACATGCTCTTATAATTAGTCTACAAAGTAGAGAGGTGGGAAATTGCTGCAGATTAAATAATACACTCTTAACAGGCAATGTTCTGTTTACTTTTGACAGTGTTTCATGCTGAAAAAAATATTTAGGAGATTTTAGAGTTCAAAGCACTGAAAACTCTACTGATGAATGAGGTAAGTAGTGGTTATAATTGGTTATTCAACTTCCTAGAAAAAGAAAATAGGGCAGTGAATTACCCATGGTTTCATAGGGAAACGAATCTAGAGCTATAAGGGATCTTTGAGATCATGTAGCTTAATTCTTTCTATTTATAGATGGAGAAGCTGAGGCTAGGAGGGGGTAAATGACTTACTAAATTTCAAACAAGTAGTAGTAAGTGACACAGCAAGTATTCAAATTCAGGTTTTGTGATTTTCAGTTCACTGTTCTTTCCAAGTTGTCTGTTGCTCCTAGTCAGTGACCTTGTTTAACAACTAATTTTAACTGTCTATTATGTGTAAAGCTCTAGGTAGAGAGAGAGAAGCAAAGGTGAGTGAGTGAGAGAGACAGACAGACAGACAGACAAATACCAAGGAACCAGAGTCAGGATGAAATGATATTTGACATTTTCTATATAAATGAGAAAAAATCTTGGGGAGAAAAAAAGGACTAGAATTCTAAAATTGAAAAGATAAAGGCCTACCATAAAAAAAGCATGCTGCAAAGCTGAGTATAATACTGGGTGGGGAGGGGGAATTTTAATAAGAGGACTTCTATCTGATATAAAGAACAGAACTGAGTAGTAACCTAGAAGTGAAAATAAAAAACTCAAAAGAATCTTTAAAAAAGAAAATTTATATGAGCAATAAAAATAATTGTATGATAATGAAGTGCTAACATTGTAATGCTGGAGAAGAAACAAGTGTCCCTACAGAATATTAATAACATCAAAAAGTATTGAGAAAGTAAAATAAGAACTGATAGGTTATTTTTGCTCTGAAGTTTTTAAGAGGGGAAGAGAAGGTAGAGTAAATGAAACACTAATGTAGAAGAGAAGTGGGTAGAACTTTCTATTTTTTACTATAGTAATGGGTATGTAGTAAGAAGAAACTAAAAACATGGAGGAAAGAGTAAGGGAAATGGGCAATGGTAATTTGTATATTGGTGGGGAGGAGTTCACTCATGCAATCTCCAACAATAAAGAGAATTGGAAGATATATGACAAAGATATGTGCTGTTCCTGGATTCAGACAGAATCAACTTTGCAAGTTCAAATGTGGCCTTAGAAACTTACTAGCTGATCCTAGGCTAGACACCCTGTTTATCTCAGTTTCTTCATCTGTAAAATGATCTGGAAAAGGCAATGGCAAACTACACAATATCTTTGTCAAGAAAACCCCAAATAGGGTCATGAAGAGTCAGACATGATTAAAATGACTTGCCAAAGAAATTTATTAAAATAAAATATGCAACCCCACAACCACCATTACCAAGAGGTTCATTTTCTCCATGCCACCATTAAATGCCTGTGGAGAATAAGTTTAACTTTAAAATAATTGCTATTTATCTTCCCAAAATGTATAAGGCATATTTGTCCTAAAAGTATATATAGAGCGAAGGGAAAGTGGGATCAAAATTAGGTTACACATGTGAGGGGGCAGCTAGGTAGTATAGTGGATAAAGCACTGGCCCTGGATTCAGGAGGTCCTGAGTTCAAATCAGGCCTCAGACACTTGACACTTCCTAGCTGTGTGACCCTGGGTAAGTTACTTAACCCTCATTGCCCTGCAGCAACAACAACAACAACAACGACAACAACAAAAGGTAATGTATAGATACTGTTTAGATAGAAGACCCTTTTTACCCTTCAGGGAAACCTCTTGAAGGAAGTCGTAGGTGAGTATTTCTGCTGGCCTTTTCTGCAGTCCCAAAATTGCTTTTCCTCAGTGTTTATAGTCTATTTTCAGTATGTCTTTCAGCTCCCAGTCTAATAACCATTGCTTCTGAGGGGCACTATTGAATACAAAAATGGAAAATCCAACCTTCTGACCCTTGAAAGCTTGTGAGGCTTTCCTCTAGTCAAAAGGCTGAGGATAGAAAGTACTGCTCTCCACCTGTAACCTCCTCTCAAGCAATTTCCTTAGTGGAGATGGAAGGCCTATTATTGTATAACAGATTCTGAACTGATTTTCAGCTTTATATTAATTCCATAAGGCATGACTTATTCTCTGGAACCTCTCCAATACACTCCTGTATAGCATTATCTTATTTTCTCTGAAGCTTTAAAGCATTTCACTCCTCTCATATTTATTAATTTTAACCTGCATCTGATAAGGGTATCTAAGTATAGAACATCTTGCTAATTACATTAATTGGGAATGGAAAATGGGCCACATCCATCTTACATCTACATTATGTCATTTGAACTTTATAAAAACTCTGTGATGTGGATTCAAAAATTTGATTAATAGCTGTACCCAAAGATAAGGCATTAATACTTTGAGATCATATTGGAAGGAAGTTTACTAAATAAGGCCCTAAAGATTTGTATTTGTCTCTGTGCTATTTAAATTTCTATCAACATCTTGGAAAAATCCATAAATCATGGGTATGGTTATCCAAATTATAGGTGATAAAAATCTAAAAGTGACAGCTGCTCCCTTCAAAGCCCCATCAAGTGTTACTTTAAAATATTTTCCCTCAATTAGTTATGTCTTAACAATTAGTTTGTTTTCTTTATGCAAGTTTTATTTACTTATATGTTTACATATAGGCTTCTTGAAGGCAAAGATTATTTCATATTCATCTTTGTATAAAAATGAATGTATAAAAATGAAATGTGCTTGAAAAATGATTGTTGATTGATGATAACTTGATTTATTCAATAACATTTGGTATTCAGGAAATATTTCAAAGAGAACACAAGGTAGAATATATTAAGATCGAATTTAATGTGTTTAATTGTAAAATCCTAAACTGGTGGTCAAAAATTCAACTTCACAAGTACTAATTGGAATAGATATGGCTGAACAGCAGTTCATCTCTGAAAGATTCAGGCACCTTAGGAGACCAAAGGATCTAACTGAGGTTATAGTTTAAAACAGGAACCCCTCAAATGGTATTAAATTGAGTACAGAGAGAAATGGTATCAAATATCAGGCAAGTGATAGTTCACCTGAATTTGGGCATGATCACACAATATCCTAGGATTTATGTTCAGTGTTAATTTTATATTTCAGGAAGGATGTTGATGATCTGGAGAGTCTCCAGAGGAAAAATGAGAGAGAAACAATATACTAACCTGTTTCTTGGAATATAGAAGTTTAATGTCCTCCTAGCTTTGTCTATATATCAATTCAGTCACACACACACACACACAAATGTGTGCACACACATCACCACCACCACTACCACCACCACCAATTGTTGTTTGGCATGTATTCAGAGCACTTGCTAGAACAACTCATTTTCTCCCTGTTGTCTTGCCAAGATATTTTTTAAAAATATGAATGAAAACCCAATAAATCTTAACTGCCAAAACTCAAATAATTCCAATCTTTGGATCTCAGGATAGAAATAAACAAACAAGGGGGGAAGAGCCAAGATGGCAGAGGAAAGACATTAAAAACACAGAGCTCCTGATACAATCACCCCCAAAACAGAAATACTAGAACCCTTGGAGCAGAAAAACACACAAAAATATGGACTGAGATTATTCTCCAGCTACAGATAGATTACAGGTGGCCTTGAGTGAAGTCCAACCCAGTGATCATGCTGACAGAGACCCCATCCACGATGCAGCAGAGTGATGAGAAAAAAGTCAACAGTTTGAAAAACCAAATGGAAAAGGAGATGAAAAAATTGTCTGATGAAAATAATTGCCTAAGAATTAGAATGGAACAAGTGAAACCTAGTGACCTTATGAGAAACCGATATATGATAAAGCAAATCCAATTGAATGAAAAAATAGAGGGCAATGTGAAATATCTCTTTGGAAAAACAGCTGACCTGGAAAATAAATCCAGGAGAGATCATTTGAAAATCACTGGACTACCTGAAAACCATGACCAAAACAAGAGCTTAGACACCATCCTCTAAGAGATTGAGAGGGAAAATTGCCCTGATATTCTAGAAGCAGAAGCTAAAATAAAAATTGAAATAATCCACCAATCACCTCCTGAAAGAAATCTCAAAAGGAAAACCTCCAGGAATATTGCAGTCAAATTCCAGAACTCCCAGGTCAAGGAGAAAATATTGCAAGCAGCTAGAAAAAAGGAATTCAAATACTGTGGAGCTCCAATAAGGATAAAGCAAGATCTAGCAGCTTCTACATTAAAGGACTGGAGGGCATGGAATATGATATTCCAGAGGGCAAAGGAACTGGGACTACAGCCAAAAATCATGTACCCAGCAAAACTGAGTATAATCATGCAGAGGAAAAAATGATAAAGAGGACTTTCAGGCATTTGTGATGAAAAGACCTGAACTGAATAGAAAATTTGACTTTCAAACACAAGACCCTGGAGAATCATAAAAAGGTAAATGGGGAAAAGAAATCATGAGGAACATTAAAAGGTTAAACTGTTTACAGTCATACATGAGAAAATAACACTTCCATCTCATAATAACTTTTTCAGTAAGGAATACACAGAGGACACAGGTCTGAACTGAATATGAAGGGATGGTATTTGTAAAGCATTTATTTTTGGGGTATTCTTGTCCTTTGTGGAGCAAATAGGGTGTGTTGTCTGGTGTCTGGGGCAGGATTTGGGCTCTGGGCCTCCTGGGCCCAGGGCTGGTGCTTTGTCCACTGTGCCACCTAGGTAACTCACAATGACATCTTTAAAATAGCGGTGAGGAGTAGGAGGAATAGACTGGGGGAGTGAGAAGGGAGGGGAGAGGTAGAATGGGAAGAGGTAGCTCAGATGAAGGAAACAAGAAAAAAGCTTATGGAGGGGAGGGGAAGAGGGGGAAGGAGAGAGGGAGGGAGTGAACCTCATTATCATCAGAATTGGCTCAAAGAGGGAATAACATACATACTCAAAAGGGTATAGTAATATATTTTTGCCCTAAGGAAAAGTGGGAGGAGAAGAAGATGGGGGTTGTGGGGAGAAGAGGGGAAGGAGGGAAGGGAAGTTTCAGGGAGGGAGCTATAAAAAGCAAAACACTTTCAAGGAAGGTGAAGATGTTCTGCATAACACCACATGTATGACATATATTGAATTGCTTGATTTCATAGGGAGAGTTGAGGAGGGAGGGAGGGAGAAAGAAAAATTTAGAAAAAAGAATTAGCTCAAAGGCCTTAACCTCATCAGTGTGGGCTCAAGGAGGGAATAACACACACCCAATTGGAAAGAGTAATCTATTCAACCCTACAGGAAAGTAGGAGGGGAAGAGGAAGAGGAAAGGGTGAATGAAAGGAGGGTAGAGCAGGGGAGGGGGCAGTCAGTAGCAAAACACTTTTGAGGAGGATTAGGGCAAAATAAGATAGACAATAGAGTAAACATCATTGGAAGGAAATGGGATGGAGGGAAATAGTTATGATGATTGACTACAATGTCAAAATGTATGGTACCTACTCTGTTGGACTATTGTGAAGAAAATTCTCTGTCAAGTTCATGGTACTATATAAAAATTATGATGAACAGGATGCTATCAGAAAAACCTGGAAAAACCCACATGAACTGAAGCAGAGAGAAATGTACTGAATACAAAATAACACCATTAGTGTAAGATGATCTGCTGAGAAGCATGTGATGATCTTCAGCAAGGCAAAGATCCAATATAACTCTGACGAATTTATGAAAATTGCAGTCCATCTACAGAGAAAGAACTGATGGTATATGAAAACAGACTGAAACACATTTTTTTGACAATTTCTTAATCTGAAGTTTTGTTTCTAGCTGTTTTCTCTCACAACCTAGATAATATAGAATTGTCTTCCCTGACTACTCATGTATAATTTAATGTTGAATTGTTTGAGTTCTTGGGGTGGGTATGGTAGGGGAGGGAGGAAGAGAAGTTGGAACACAAAGTTTTTTTTAAAAATTGATGTCAAAATTTGCTTTTACATGTAATTTGGAAAATAAAAGTCTAAAAAAATGAAATAAATAAACAAGTTGAAGAGATTTATCTTACAATCCTTTGGTCAGCATTTTGTCTCAGAAAGAGCAGTAGAGGAAGAATCAGAAGACATTGATTTAAATATCTGCCCAAGGACATTATAGCTGTGGGACTGTGGGCAAGGCTCTTGCCCTCTTTGAACCTCAGGCTCCTCTTTCTTAAAATTTGGTTCACCATGGACCTAATTCATTGGTTTGTTGTAATAAAAAAAAAAAAACCTTTTCCTCTTAAAAGCATTTTGGAACTACGTTATGGGGAAGGCACAAGGTACTAGGGATTTATTACTTTAAAGCACTCCAATGAAGTATTTTTATCTTATCAAAATGAGTTATCAAAGAAATTTTGATGTGTTTGTTCTTTGGAATGTAACCTTTCCAATACACAAAACAAACTAATATAAAATTTAAAACAAGAGCCAACAAAATTAACATATTGAGGCATATCATGGCCCCTTCTCCTCTTCAGGCTCATGGGGATGCTCTGAGACCTAAATTACTGATGGAGAAGCAGAATTCCTCACACCATTGAAATCACTGATCTAGACAACAATATGCCAGACATTTGGTCTTCTGTTGGGGTACAGAAAAACCCAATGGAATGGCTCCCAAGGAACTTGGGAAAAGCACTATTTTGGGTTCAAGTCCTACCACAATCAGTAACCTCCTGGGTCACCTCGGGCCTCAGCTTCCTGATCTGCTAAATGAGATCCCTCCCAGATCCTTCTAGATCAGGGATCCTCTTGTTCCATTATATTCCTGTGACATATGATGTGGACTAACACACATTCAGATGCACAGATACACACAGACAGGAACACAATCAGCCTAAAGGTCTTTTTAAATACACCTTACAGGTTTATATGGAAAATGAATTGAAGGAAGAGTGGCCTTTATTATAGAATAAGGTGATTGTTAATTTGTAAATCTATTCAGCAAAACGATACATTTAGATTTTTTAAAATAACATAGATATGAAATCAAATTAGAGTGCGTTTAATTAGTACACATAAGTTATAAAAGTGTCAAATTGTATGTAATGGTTTATTTCTTTGAAAATTGCCCAATAAAAAGACATATGAAAGGATACAAACTGAAATTAAGCTGAACCAGGAAATAATAAATGCAGTGAAGACAAAAAACAGAAAGAACAATAAACTAAATTCAACTGAATACTATGGAATATATATATTAGAGGGAGTTCCCACTGAAGAACTTACTTTGTCAGTACAAATTTGGTACCTTCACTGTAACTTAGTCTTTTGGCCTAGAGAACATAAAGCTTATAAGTTGAAGAGATTCACATATCCAGTATGCAATAGAACCAGGATATTGAATGAAGTAGTCTCTCTCTTTTTTAATTTACTAAAGTGAATTTGTAAAAGATTTTGAGTTAAGTAAGGAATCATTACCTTAATTGTCTGGTAGCACTAATAGACAACATTGTGCCTGTTTTGGGTAGAAAGTGAGACTACATAACCCCTGTGATAATATTGCATGGTTAAAATGAAAAATTGAAACAATTTAGCATTATAAAGTTTTTATTTCTCAAAATATCTTCAATCATTAAAAGAATGCAATCAAACTAAACTAGTTATTGAGGTGAGTTGAAAGAAAAGCTGTAACTTTTCAAAAGTCACAGTATATTTTATTCATTTTTGATTGTTAAAAGATTTTAAAGATCTTCACTTAATATTCTTTATCAAAATTGTTGTGATGGAGTAGGCTTAGGTAATAAAGGTAGGAAATGATAATGCATCTACATTTTAAAAAAATTATTTATTTTAGTTTTCAACCTTTGTTTAGATAAGATTTCCAAATTCAAATTTTTCTCCCTCCCTCCCCCCTCTCCTAGACAGAAGGTAGTTTGATATAGGTTTTATATATATATATATGTATAATAACATTAAACATATTTCTGCATTTGTCATGTTATATGAGAAGAATCAGAGCAAAAAGGAAAAACCTCAAAAAAGAAAAACAGCAGCACCAAAACCAAAAGAAATAATATGGTCCAATCAGCATCCATATTCCACAGTTCCTTTTTTTTTTTTCCTGAATTTGGAGAGCCTTTTCCATCACTGGTCCTTTGGAACTTTCTTGTACCATTGGACTGGTGAGAAGAATCTAGTCTATCAGAGTTGATCAACACATAATGTTGATGAATATATCTACATTTTAAAGAGTGTTTTTTGCTAAAGGAAACTGGAAAAGGATAAGGCCAAGTTTCTTCAGTATGCAAATAGTCTTTCATTTTTCAAAGTGCACAATATGAATTGTTTGCCTTTCAAATACCAAACAAAAAAAGGGGAAAATATTTAAAGGAAAAAAAGTGAAATGAACAAAGATATAGAATGTTCCCATGAAAAGGAAATGCAAATGTGTCAAATTAGAAATAATCATGTCCTTACATTCAAATATACTACCAAGAAGGATAATTAAAAAAGAAATGCACAGTTGCTATTTAATGCATTCATCATTTTCTAAGGAAATGCTTTTCCCCCCAGAATGAATGCTATAAATTATGGTCCAAATGTGACACACACTATTCATTCCTATAGATAAATAAGAACTTATTCACAGTGGAGAAATATATTGTTTACCTTTTAAAATAAAATCCTTATAAATTATTTCAGAATAAAGGCTTTTATGTAATAAAGAGAAATGTCATTTACACAAATAAAGAATGGTCACTAGAACTTAAGATTAATAGTGAGAGGAGATATAAATGGTCTGTAGCTCATTACCTACTAAAATCATTGAGGGGAATCTATGTGACCGAGTGGATAGAGCTGAGGCCCTAGAGTCAGGAGGACCTGAGTTCAAATCCAGCCTTAGACACTTACTAGCTGTGTGGCCATGGTCAAGTCACTTAATCTTAATTGCTTCCAATGGGAAAAATATTGAAGGACATTGAGTATAACAACCTAAATGGAAAGAACAACAAAATAATTGAAAGAGTCCCATGATATTATATTAATCAAGCTTTGCCCAAATGAAAAAATAAGAAAATATATGTCCTTCCCTTATTTGAACATATGGGTGATTAGAGATGATAAAAGTGTAGTCAAATCCACTTCACACATTATATAGGGCCATCAAACTAGTCTTTTTACTCTTTCTAACACAACATCCGATTTGCCATCTCCTTACCTTTGCAAAGGCTGTCCCCCATGTATGGAAAGTACTTCATTATCCTAGCATATTAGAATGCATACATACATACATACAAACACACATATATAAATACATACATACATCATCATCATCATAACTAATGCCATATTTGTAGTGGTTTAAGTTTTACAAAACACTTCATAAAAATGCTTTGAAGGAAATATGAGAAGTATTACTATTTTAATTTTGCAGATGAAGAAAGTTAGAATAGGAAGTTTAAAAGATTTGCTCACAGAAATTTCTATATAAATATCAACTACCATTAGGAGGATTTTCTTAAACACAACTTCTCTGAGTACACCAGGAATGTCAGATGTTTTATCCTAAATCTAAACCGCTGTTCATTAGAGAATTATGATTAAAGGGATCTTTTTGTCTTTGCTTACATATTAGACTAAAAATGTCTTCTTTGTAAAAAACAAATGTTCTACATATCCCTACTTTATCCTAGTACTAAAATGAACTTTGAAACTTGTTCATCCATCTTGGACATGTGTATATGTTGAAGGAAAGATTTTTGCTTTTTCTCAGTGATTCCTTATATCCATATACACACTGCAAAAAGTTATGTTACCCATAGTTATTTAGCTTCACGGGGACATTACATGATAGTTTATTGAATCAGAAACTTGGCAGTCATGTGCAGGTAGAAGTTACCAGAGCCACCCCAAAGCACCCACTTCTAAACATTGCCCTTTTCCACCTTTCCCTCTGAAGAGGGAATGGTAGAATGGGAAAAAGAACAGCAGAAGCACACATTTCTTAGACTTTCTTCAACTTACAAATGTTTTACTATCATTTCCTTTCTTTTAGCTGGACAATGTGTGTTTTGTTAATGAGTATCAAAGGGTCAGTATGAAAGATGTATTCAAACATCCACCAAAATTACCAACAAGTATAGATAGAATTGCATTATACTTCTTCTTACTACTATTACAATTAAATTGTTTCTGACAGAGTTTTGAATCAAGGGGATAAAGTGTAAAGAAAAATAAAAGGAAAAAATATCATATGTAGTTATTTTGAAAAAATATTCTTACAAAGGAACACACACATTTGCGTGTGTGTGTATGTATTCTGGTGAAATGCTAAGTGAACTAAGAATCAAGAGACTGTGATTTAAGTCTAGCTTTTGAGATATTCATTCTTTGACTATGAGAAAGGATCCCATCTCTTCTATCCACAATTTCTTCATTGAGAAAATAGAGATAACTCTTATGCTTCCTCCTTAGATGACTGTTGTAAGGAGACTGCTCATATAAGTATTCACATGTGAGGTTTTAATATTGTTATTATTACTGTGGATGATTTTCAGAAATTATGAAGGTATTAACTGGAAAAGAACATTAGAGAACTTCTAGAAAAATATATGTGTATATATGTATGTATATATGTATAAATACATGAGAGAGAGGGAGACAGAGAGAAAGAGAGAGATACATAGTGATACAGAGAGATACAGAGATACAGACAGAGACAGAGGCAGGGTGATACAGACACAGAGAACATCAATGAACACAGCAGAATTTTATGTTCCATGTTGTCCCTCATCAGTACTTTGACTATAAAATCTGCTAGAGTAAATCTGACTATTACTTTCAAATATTCTCATTAAGAATAACTTCTATATGTGTATATTCCATTTTTATGGAGAATTAATAAAAATAACAATAATAAAAGCTAGAATTTATATAGTGTTTTAAGATTTGCAAAACTTTTTACATATCTCATTTCATCTTCATAACAAACTTATGAAATGGCTGTTGTTAGTATTCCCATTTTTGGAGGGGAAAAAGATGGAGCAAGATAAAATAATTTGCACAGTGTTCATTTGGTAGTTATTTAAGTGTCCGAGGAAGGATTTGAACTCAAATTTTCTTGCCTTCAAGTTCAATACTATATACACTATCCAACCTAGGTGCCTCAGTTAGAGGTCAGCAAATGCGCATATCAGTAAATAATTCTAATGTGCTCTTGGTGGCCTTAAGGTTTAGTTCAAAAAGTATTATTGGATATTGTCCATGGCTTTGGAATAGCCACTTCTTTGAAGTACCTTGAATATTAATAAATATAGCTTTGAAAATCTACCATGCAAGCTGTTATTAGTGGCTCTCAGATGATGAAGTTCAGAGGAATGTCTGAACCTGTTAAATTGAATAGAGAAGCAATCTCCTAGAGAAGGCACAATTTTTAAGAAACTCAAGGGTTAATTGTAAAGAGCACATGTCAGGACAATGCTTTTTTCATCTGATCCATGTTATGAATTTTATTAATATTTCTCCTCACACAAAGGAAAGCAACATTTTACAAGTTGATTATTGATTTAATTGTTTAAAAATAATTTTAATGTAATTATTTCTCTTTAAGAATTTATTCCAGGCTAATTCAATTAATTTAAAAATTGGTATTTCTTAGCAAAATCAAAATTTGTTTTTTAATACATGGATTTTTAATTTGAATGGTCAAGGGAGCTTCTTGGCATGAATGTCCTCAAATGATAAAAAAGGAAAAGGCTCTATATACAGAAAAAACATTTACAGTAGCTCTTTCAGTGGTGGCAAAGAATTTGAAATTGAGGGGATGTGCATCAATTTGGGAATAGCTGAACAAATTGTTACATATGATTCTGATGGAATATTATTGTGGTATAAGAAATAATGAGCAGGATGTTCTCAGAAAAAAAAAAAGTGCAAAGACAATTAACTGACTAATGCAAAGTGAAATGAATAGAACCAGGAGGGCATTGTACATAGTAACAGCAATGTGTATGATGATCAACTGTGATTGACAACTATTCTCAGAAATACAATGACTCAAGAAAATTCTGAAGGATTTATGATAAAAAAATTACTGCCCATCTCCAGAGAAAGAACTGGTGGAGCCTGAATGCAGATAGAACCATATTTTTTCTGTCTTTTTTGTCTGTGTTTTCTATCATGATACGACTACCACAGAAATATGTTTTGTATGACTGCACATGTATAACATATATCAAATTGCTTGCTTTCTCAATGGAACAAAAAAAGTTAACATACTAAGTATGTGTGACAGCTAGTTGGCACAGTGAATAGAGTACTGGTCCTGGAGTCAGGAGGACATGAGTTAAAATCTGGCCTGACATTTGACACTTAGTATCTGTGTGACCCTATGCAAGTCACTTAACCCCTATTGCCTCAAACGTCCAGGGCCCTCTCCAGTTGTCCTGATGTATGTCTTGCCACTGGACACAGATGGCTCTAAAAAAGAGATTGAGGTTGGTGACTTTACACAGCCCTCCCTGACTTAAATCCAATTTTCTGCAAGTCATGACATCACCTCCTAATGTCAGGGTCCTCTTGGAGAAGGAAGGACAAACAACAACAACAACTATGTGACCCTAGGCAAGTCACTTAACTTCATCACCTTGAGCAGCTCTCTAAGGAAATGCATTGTCGGATATAAGTCCAGTGAAACAACTTTGGAAGTACAAGGTAAGTGGGGAAAGCATCTCATTTCTTCAGCTGTCTACGAAGGGAAACCAGATTGGTATGACTATTCAATTCATTCAAAATGATTATTCTATTAATTTACCTTCTCTTGTTGTTTAATCATATGTTATGTTAATATCTCATACATATAACCTCTGTTTGGAAATTTCTCTGCATCTGCTATTTAAATGGACATGGAATCCTTTGAATTTGAATTGTTACCTTTCTTTTAAATGATGGCTATATAAGGAAGTCAGACTATATTTCTCCACTATTTTAATTGATAAAATCCTGATTGAGATAATAAATCCTGAAGAATGCTCTGGTGTAAATGTCTCTGGGACCCTGATTTGGAATAACAAAGATGTTGGGCTAGTCTCCATCTATTAGAGAGCAATCAGTCTTAGTTTGTGGTAGAGACACAGCATGTATTAGGGAGAACTTGGCAACCAACAGTAGCCCTAGATGAAATAGTTTACCACCTGGGGAGGTTTGAAGCATTATTTTGGAAATGTTGATTTGGTGCAATCAGTGTTTATGGCCAGTGAATGCTTGTTTGAATAATTTTCTCTCCAGTAAATAAAGCTGCGGCCTTTGTCCTTCCTAATAACAGCTCTGAATTAAAAGAAAATGATACATGGATGGATGAGGGGGTATATTATCAGTGAGAGGTGCCCAGGATTCCTCCTGGCTTGGGTTGTTTTACATGAAATGGAGTTCCCACTGAAGGCACAAAATTACCCCCTTGGTAGTTTTCATTTCACAAAACTTTCCATGTTCTAGGTAAAATGCATTAATGGGTAAAATATGGACAAAAGAGGCAGAATATTTTAGCTACCATTCTCTTTGGGGACTTGGATGCCAACTGTAGAGAAAGTCTCTTTCCAGTGCATCTGGCTGTTTGGCAGGATCTACAGGCAGCTGTGTTGGCTGCCTTCACTAGCTCATGAGATTGCCATGGGGTGCCACAAATGCCATGTGCTGTGCCTCACTTAGCCTGAATGCCACTTTCATTTGGCCTACTCCTTCTAATTCTGTGATTATTTTGTGGTTGTGTTTTACTGCAAAGTTTGCTTCCTCATAGAACCATAACAGGGGCACAGAACAGGGTCTTAGGGTTCACATTTAGTTTTGCTCCATTCTATTTTTTAAATCATTGTTGCTTGTGTATTTAATATAATGAATCGCAACTGTTGTAAGCATTGATTATAACTGTCCTTATCAAGCCATATCGTCTTATAGTGTCCCTTTCAGAAGTGACCTATTAAATCTCATTCTGTTGTTTAATTATTGTTGTATAAATGGCCAATAGGGCAAAAGTGTACAAGAGTTCCTCCCCCTATCTTGTAGTGGCTGTTATCCTTTATGAATGTTTAAAAAAACATGACTTTGTTGTTATTGTTGTTGTTTGTTCTTCATTCTTGAAGAGGACCAATGACATCATGACAGTAAAGTCAACTTGCTTGTGAACTGGATTTAAGTGAGGCACTTATGTACAAAGTCATCAGTTTCACTCTCTCCTCCAGAGTCATAAGAGTCCAATGATGAGACAAAAGTAAAAGTGACTGATGATGCCCCAAGATGCAGCAGGTGACCTTGACCTTTGTTGGCAAAGGTCTTTCCCAGGTCTCAATTTGGCTGAGGAAACATTCATTCAATGATTAAGGACTAAGAAATGATTGAGATAAAAGATAACCTAATTTACCACCACAAAAGTATGAGTCTGAAAGGGAAAGACCCTAAGAGTTTCTGGCCAGAACAGAGTCTTCTGATGGAATGATTTTTTTTAAAAATTCAACTCTGGTCTTTTCTACAGGAATGCTTAAAAGTCTTATATTTCATTAAATATCTATTTCCCCCTGAAGGATGATGCTCAGGTTTGCCAGATAGGTTATTCTTGGTTTTAATCTGAGCTCCTCTACCTTTGAGAATGTCACATTCAAAGTCCTCTGATACTTTATGTAGAAGCTGCTGAATCTTGTCCATTCCTGACTATAGTTTCATGACATTTGAATTTTTTTTTTTGGCTGCTTGCAATATTTTCTCCTTAATCTAGGAGCAGTAGAATTTGGCTGTTATATTCTTTACAGATCTCTTTAAGAAAGTGATTGATGTATTCCTTCAATCTCTATTTTACCCTCTGGTTCTGAGACATTAGAGCAATTTTCCTTAATAATTTATTAAAAAATTATTTCTATGCTTTTTTTTTGATCATGACTTTCAGGTAGTCCAATAATTCTTAAAATGTCTCTCCTAGATTTATTTTCCAGGTCAGTTATTTTTCCAATGAGATATTTCACATTGTCTTACATTTTTTTTCCATTCTTTTGGTTTTATTTTGTTATTTCTTGGTGTCAAACGGATTCATTAGCTTCCAATTGCCCAATTCTAATTTGTAAGGAATTATTTTCTTCAGTGAGCTTTTGTACCTCTTTTTCCATTTGGCCAATTCTGCTTTTTAAGGCACTTTTATCTTCAGGAGATTTTTGTGCCTCTTTTATCATTTGGTCAATTACATATTTAAGGTATTATTTTTCTTAAGTATTTTCTGTGACTCTGTTACTAATATTTCTTTTCATAATTTTCTTGCATCACCCATTTCTTTTCCCAATCTTTCCTCTATCTCTCTCATTTGATTTTTAAATCCTTGTTGAGCTCTTACAGGCATTCTTTTTGGGCTAGTATCCAATTTACATTTTTTCTGAGGCTTTGCTTGTATCTGCTTTGATATTGTTGTCTTCTTCTGGGTCTTATCTTGATCTTCCTTATCACCATAGTAAGTTGTTATGGTCACATTCCTTTTTTGTCATTTGCTCATTTTTTTAGTCTTTTTCTTGATTTTTAACTTTATCTTAAATTTAGGATCTTTTCCTTTGGTGGAGGAAGCACTGTTCTAAGCTTCAGGCCTTTCTTGTTGCTATTTTCAGAGGCAGCTTTAGATATCTCTATGTTTTCAGTGCTTCCAAGGTAATATGATCTTTTACTGAGAGGTATAGCCATGGCTATCTTGCTGTGCACTGGTCTTTACCCAGGAAGGGACCTGGTTTCCCTGAAGCCACCAGCACTTGCATCCCTCCTGGTCTTGTGACTGTGACCAGGTGCCCAACTCTCCTGCAGTCACAATTCCTAGTGCTCCCTTCTGTCTTAGCTTTGAGACCAGTATCACTGCTCCCCTGTAGCTTCAAGTTCTATCCCTCCTTTAGTCCCTAATATTGAGACCAGAAACTATATAGGCAATGAAAGATGGCCCTAAACCCAGCACAGCAAAGATACCCCTGTAATTTCTTTCTGAACAGTTGTTCAGCACAGCCCCCCTCTGTGGGCTAAGAGCTCTTGAAACTGTTGTTGCTATCATCAATGCAGCTACCTCCAAGGTACACTGCTGTTCCTTACAGACAGGTCCTGCACATTTTAGTCTGTGATATTCTCCAGGCTTGACCATCATGCTAGTAGGATAGACCTTTTTTACTGACCTCCTTAGTTATCTTGGAATAGAAAATTCTTTCACTCAACCTTTTGTTGTTTCTGTTACTCCAGAATTTGATTTGAGACATTATTTTAGAGTTGTTTGGAGGGGAGTTTGGAAAATTCAGCTGTGTGTTTATCTACTATGCCATCTTGGTTCCCAAGCACATCTTTTTTTATAGTGAAATTTGTAATATAAGAACTGCTGATGAATTAATGAACTCAAACTGGGAGTAATGATATGTCTGAAGAAGATGCAATGTAGAAACCATGACAAACCACAGGATAAGAGGAGATAAAGATGACATCAGGGAATTACATGATAGGAAGAGGAGATATACTGGTCACTCAGGAAGAGAAACAGATGATAAATGCATAGTCAGAATAATCCAGTAGTGCCTTATGATGTCAGGAGAAAGTGAAGAAGGAGTTCAGTAGGTAGACTAGTTGCCTTCCCTGTCTTTGAGGAAATTTGGGGAGGGCACAGCAAGAAGCCCACAGGTTGGACAAATATGAATGAGTTGCAATCTGCTGGAATTTAAAAATTGACAAGATCACATATTTAATTGAGTATATAAGTCCACCTAAAACCTTTGTACTCTTGATCTCTTTTCCTCTTTAAGATAAAAATGTATGGCTATTTTAACTACAAAAAGAACAAAACCATGTCTTTAAAATTTACATGGTTAAAAAGGGATATAAATGAATATTTCATTTTAGAGAAGAAGAAACTAAAGCTAAAAATGTCCAAATAACTTGACCAAAGTTACACAGGTAGTGAGTAATTGAGAAAGAATTTGATTTTTGTTTTCTGCCTTCAAACCCTAGGTTACTTTCATTCATCATACTCTTTTATGATAACAGTCTTTAAATATTTGAAGGGGCATCATGTGGAAGAGAGTTTTCATTTACTTACAAGAAAAATTGAGCAATAAAGGCAGTTGGGGTGGTGGAAGAAAGGGATGCTCACGAGGAGACAAATTAAATTTGAATACAAGGGTGGGGCAGCTAGATGGCGCAGTGGTTAAAAGCACCGGCCCTGGATTCAGGAGTACCTGAGTTTAAATCCGGCCTCAGACACTTAACACTTACTAGCTGTGTGACCCTGGGCAAGTCACTTAACCCCCATTGCCCCGCAAAAAAAAAAAAATACAAGGAAAAAATATTAGATCTGGCCAAAAATGAATGTACAGATCCTTGTTGCCCTATTAATGTGGCTTTTCTTCTGAAATGGGTCATATCATTTCAACAACGTTTGAGAACCCATCCACAAAATTAGTCCTGATAAAGTGTGAACATGTCTAGGCTTGGGTTCTTCCCCTTACATTTTATCACCCAATATACTTTTATTTGTTTGTTTGGTTTGGTTTGGTAAGGGTAAATAAAACATTGCTGTATTATCAGGCAGAGTGCTCACATAGAAACTGTAGGTCTTTTCCTTTTGCTAACACCTGTTTTCATCCTTCCTACTAGAAAAGGAGCACTGGAAACATTTTGTTTGGGTCAAGACATAGTGTTTTCTACTGTGGCTAATAAGTCCCATATGAGTTCTGAAGACTCTATCATAGGTTAGACACAAATAGTTCATTTGAATATTTTGGATTATATCTCCAGATTTGTGTATTTCATGTTTATTTTATACTACTGTGATTCTGCTTTGTTTATAGAGTATACTACTTTCTTTGATGTGGGCACACCATGATGGATAGTCCTGTGCCAGCATCTCCCACATCTTGCATTCAATACTAAAGTTCTTCAGAAAGACATTGAGAGTGTCTTTTTTTGTACAGCTTCTTCTGACCTCCATGTGAGCACTTGCCTTGTTCAAGTTCTCCATAAAAAGTATTTTAGGTAAAATGTACATTTGGCATTGGGGCTATGTAAGTTTAAAATTCAAAGCTGCTATACTAATCCTTGGGGGCAGTAAACATACTAAATATTATAAAGATGGCAGCATTATCCTTTAGGAAACTTCATATTCTTTGCAGTACCATTAAAATTATATAAAAGTCGACTGGATATATCGGTACAAAATAAACATATAATCCAGTAGTATTACAAAAAAGATGCATTCTTCCTAGTTCAGCTTTATCTCATAATTGTTATGTTTTTACCTTATAATTTACAACGTTTTGAAAAATACACTAGAATTTTGCATTTGAAAAGTAAAATCTGTTTGAACCAACAAATTTTGTCAAATGTTATTGTTTCTTGTTCAAAATTAAAGCAAATGGTGTAGACGTCAAAATTAATAACTCATTTGTTTATGTGTTTATCAATTTGAAGGATAATTTGGCAATTTTGTAGTTTTAAAATTATAATTCTCTTAGCTTGTGTTTTAAAAATAATGTTTATGTAATTTTACATGCTTTTGGTGACAGAGTTCTTTCTAAACAATTTTGATTCAGGTTTTTATTTCAATTTCCATTTTTATGGGTAATTTTAGAAAGAAACCAATAAATATCTAAACTTCAAATGATACTAAAAATTTAATAGCTAAGGTTTTTAATGTTAACATATATTTTAAAATGTATTAAACATTGTTATTTATAGTTTGGGGTTCTAATTTTATTCCTCCTTCTCTCCCTCCTTTACCCCCTCCCTCAGGTGGCAAGCAATCAGGTATGGGTTATATATGTATGATTATGCAAAATATTACCATATTTGTCATTTTGTACAAGAAAACTTGATTAAAAGGAAAAAAAGAAAGAAATTGGAAAAATAGCATGCTTTACTCTGTTCCATCAATATCAGTTCTTTGGAGGTGGATAGCATGTTTCATCAATAGTCCTTTGGAATTGTCTTGGATCATTATATTGCTGAGAATATTTAAGTCATTCACAGTTCTTCATCAAACAATATTGCTATATCTGCACAATATTCTCTTGGTTCTGCTCACTTCACTATACATCAGTTCACACATGCCTTTCTAGGCCTTTCTGAACTAATCCTGTTTGTCATTTCTTTTTTTTTTAAATCATAAAAGTATTTTATTATTTTCCAGTTACATGTAAAGATAGAATTTCCGGATGTGGAGAATATTTTCCATCATGAGTTCTTTGGAATTATCTTCAATCATTGCACTGCTGTGAAGAGCCAAGTTTATTGTAGTTGATCATCACACAATGTTGCTGTTACTGTATATAATGTTTTCCAGTGTACAATGTTCTCCTGGTTCTGCTCACTTCACTCAGCATCAGTCCACTTAAGACTTTCCAGGTTTTTCTGAAATCTGCATCCTTATCATTTCTTTTTTTTTTCTTTCTTTCTTTCTTTTTTTTTTAGTGAGGCAATTGGGGTTAAGTGACTTACCCAGGCTTACACAGCTAGTAAGTGTTAAGCGTCTGAGGCTGGATTTGAACTCAGGTACTCCTGACTCCAAGGCTGGTGTTCTATCCACTGTGCCACCTAGCTGCCCCTCTCCTTATCATTTCTTACAGCAGAATAGTATTGTCTTATATTCAGGTACCACAATTTGTTCAGTCATTTCCCAATTGATGGGCATCACTTTGATTTACAATTCTTAGCCACCACAAAAAGAGCTGTTATAAATATATTTGTACAAAGTGGTCTCTTTCTCTTTTTGAGGATCTCTTTGGGATATAAACCTAGCATTGGTATTGCTAGATCAAAGAGTATACACAGTTCTATAGACTAGATCCAAATTGCTCTCCAGAATGGTTAGATCTTTTTCACGACTCCACCAACAGCTTTCCCACATCCCCTCAAACATCCAATATTTTTTTATTTTCTGTTTTTGTTATATATGACACTATTATAGGTGTGAGGTGGTAATTCAGAGTTGTTTTAATTTTCATTTCTCTGATCAATAGTGATCTAGAGCATTTTTTTCATATGACTATAAATAACTTTTATTTCTTTGTCTGAAAACTGCCTGTTCATATCTTTTGACCATTTATCAATTGGGGAATGACTTGTATTTTTATAAATTTGACTCAGTTCTCTATATATTTGAGAAATGAGGTCTTTATCAGAGATATTTCTTTGAAAAATTTTCACCCAATTTTCTGCTTCCCTTGTAATCTTGGTGACATTAGTTTTGTTTGTCCAAAACCTTTTTAATTTTTTATAATCCAAATGATCTAATTTGCATTTTGTTTTGCTCTTTATGTCTTCTTTGGTCTTGAATTCTTCCTCTGCCTATAAATCTGTTAACATATATTTAAATCATGGATAGGCAAATATTCCTTTGGAATTTGTTTTGTTTTGCAATATTTGTATTCCTTACATTCCTAAATTAGTGCAAGCCTTCCTGCTTAGGCTTCCCACTCCCAAAGACTTAAAGGACATAAAAATTACCTGCACAAATGTATGCCAAGAAATCAGACCTATATCTCAATCTAATATATGATAAACTTGCAAGATTACACAGATGCTGTTTTTGATACTTTATACTTTCAGTGCTTTTCACCCTACCTCTTTCTCAACCAACTGTGAGGATCAAAGATCCGAAAGTGAAGATTTGGGGTTGGAGACACCAGTTAAAATTCAGTAATGTCCAAAATAAAATCTAAAAGTGAAAAAAAATTTAGAAAAACTCTAGCCCACATGAGGAAGTAAGGTTTCTCATGTGTATAAGTAAGATCTTGGAGCTTCCAAATTGGGATCACTGCTTTCTACATCTATCTTAGTTCCAACTAACTTGGCTTACATCTGTGGAGTAAAGCAATAGGCACAAATTTAGATATAATTCAGCCCTGTAGAAAATATGCCCATATCTTGAAGTGTCTAAAGGTTCCATTAATAGATATCTTCGGGGCAGCTACATGGCACAGCGGATAAAGCATTGACCCTGGATTCAGGAGGACCTGAGTTCAAATCCACACTTGACACTTACTAGCTGTGTGACTCTGGGCAACTCATTTAACCCTCATTGCCCTGCAAAAAAAATAGATATATTCTCCATACTCCTTCATTCATTCCCCAAACAGCCTTGCAATAAATTTGACTTCAGTGTGGATTTTCTTTCATTTTCTTTGTAATATTCACTTTCTTGCCATAAACCTCACTAACTTATGAAGTATATGCTATTAAATAATGTAGAAAATGGGAGACCCTGATTAGTTTTTTCCTTCTAATAACCTCCCTGAACCTCTATAATAGCAAATAGGTAAGTGTTGTAATAACATATAGTATAAGAAAAAGAGTAATGAAAATGAGTCTGAAAATGTACTCTTCAGACAAGACTTTTAGAACAGGCTAGAAAAGAGTTGATGAAAGTCTGGGCTGGAATAATGGCCACATTTGTTTAGAGAATTAAATAACTGCAAAAATGCTATCAGAACAAAAAATAAAAGACAAGACTTGGAAATTTATATGCAGTGTGAAGGAGATGGAAAAATTAAAGATGACTCCAAAGTTATTACCCTGAGTGACTTGGAAGACCATGGTTTTCTTAACTTAGGAAAGTTTGATAAAACAGGGTAGATGCAAAAATGATGAGCTCATTTTTGGTAGTGTTGAGTTTGAGGTCTTAACAGAACCTTCAGATTCATTAGACAATTGGAAATGAAAGTCTGGAGATTAGCATAAAGATTAGAAATGTGTATACAGATTTTAAAGTCATCTGCCTTAAAGCAATAATTCTACCCACTGGAAATAGATGAGATTACCAAGGAAGAGAGTATATATAAAGGGATGAAGAGTCAGTTCATTCTCTTTGGAGTCTTCCACAAATAGAATATGGAAGTTGGATGATAACCATCTAAGAAGTTGAAGAAAGAACAATCAAACATGAAGGAGAAGAACCAGGCTCTCTAGTGTCTTGAAAGCCAAAGTAAGAGAGGGTATTAAAAAGGATTAGAAGGTCATCAAATTTAGTAAGATGGGTATTATCAGTAACCTTTGAAAAATATTTAAATCTAGCTAACTTTTTAATCTTTCCAGGTTTATGGATGGAAATAGACATTTTATTTCATTTTCACATTAGCTAGAAAACTATTTAATTTATTATTTACTTATTCTACAATATCACTAAACTGAAATAGCTTATTTAAAATAACTCAAAGCCTTTAAAAGGCTATTTTACCATAAATCTCATTGAAAAGCCCTATTAAAATGTTAAAGTATATTCTCTATTTTAAAAAAAAGTATGACTCTGCATTTATTAAAAATATTTAGCACATTGTCTAAATACCTCTAATAAAAGCAATGTGGAAAACAAAAATATCAATGCACACAGAACTTGCTTTCTAGAATCATAGTCTTGTTGGTAACAGAAGATATACAGACATGAAACGCTGAGTAACAGTATTGAATTTATCCCTGAGTAAATTCTGGCAAAACGAGTTCAGGAGAGGGGAAGATAAAACGGCAAGCAGCTGTGATGATTTCATGGAAGAATTAAAATGTGAGCTGGGCAAAATGGATAGTATTTGTTTCTCTCTCTCTCTCTCTCTCTCTCTCTCTCTCTCTCTCTCTCTCTCTCTCTCTCTCTCTTTTTGGTAGGGCAATGAGGGTTAACTGACTTGCCCTAGGTCACACAGCTAGTAACTGTCAAGTGTCTGAGTCAATATTTAAACTCAGATCCTCCTCAATCCAGGGCCAGTGCGTTATCCACTGAACCACCTAGCTTCCCCAGTAATTGTTTTTGATTGTACCTATGGTACAGGCTACCCAAGTACAAGGCTTATTTTATGGGCATTCTACATTGCTAATAGGGTTATTCGAATGTTTTATATCTCCTGTATTTTCTTTGGGGTGAAAAAACTGATCCTACCCAAAATGTATTTCTTATTCTATGTTGTTTTTATTATTTGTTTTTAACTGCAACCCTTCTAAGTTCTATCTGTGGGAACCAAAACACGAGAAATATGTAAAGTATTCTCAGAGTAAACGTTGAGTGGGGACAAAACAAAGAGACAACCAGGCTAGTATCCTTCACATTACAAACACAATATGCTTTAACATGTTCTATATTATGGCAGAATGTCAGATTGTGGGAACATCATAGTTTTCAGAAAGTCCAATACATTAAAAATTATCTCTCCTGAATCTATTTTCAATGTGAGCTATTTTTCCAGTGAAATATTTCACATTGCTTTATTTTTTTTCATTCTTTTGATTTTGTTTTATTCTTGATGTCTCATAGAATCACTAGCTTCTACTTGATCAATTGTAATTTTTAAAGAATTATTTTCTTCAGTGAGCTTTTGTACCTGTTTTTCCATTTGGTCAATTCTACTTTTTAAGTTTTTCTCTTCAGTGATTTTTTCTCTTTTTTCCATTTGGCCAATTCTTCTTTTTAAGTGGTTTTCATTGGCTTTTTGTGCTTCTTTTACCATTTGGCCTAGTCAGTTTTTAAGGTGTTATTTTCTTCAGTATTTTTTGTGTCTTCTTTCCCAAGATTTTGACACTTTTTCCATGATTTTCTTGAATCATTCTCATTTCTCTTCTTAATTTTTACTGTATCTCTCTTACTTGATTTAAAAAAATGAGCTTTCCCATGACCTGAGACCAATTCATATTTTTCTTGGAGGCTTTGTATGTAGGAACTTTGACTTTGTTATCTTCTGAGTATGTGTTTTGATCTTCTTCATCACCTTAGTAATTTTCTATGGTCAGAATTTTTTTCCATTGTGTGCTTATTTCCCCAGCTTATTTCTTTATTTTTGTCTCTTCGTTAAAGTAGGGCTCTACTTCCAGGGTGGAAGGCCCACTGTCTCAAGCTTTAGGGGTTTTGTGTAGCTGTTTTCTGAGATACTTCTAGGGACCCATCAATTTTCAATTCTTCCAAGGTGTTATGACCTAAGGAGAAATGTGTTTACTATTCTCCTGTCTGTGAATTACCACAAGCACTTTTTTCTGCCCTGGAACTAAGACAAAGGTTCCTACTCCATTGTGGCCACAAACTCTGGTGTGTTAGTACTTTCCTAGCCCTGGAACTGCCATCTAGGATTGAAATCTGCATCAGAGTATGGTCAAAGAAACAAAATTTTCTCTCAGTGCTAGCAAGGAGATCCCTATAATCTGCTTCTGCCCAGTTGTTCCATACCTTTACCATCTGTGGACTGAGAACTCTAGAAGCAGCTGATGATGATTACTTAGTGACTCCCAAGGCCAGCTCCTGGTTTGCTGGGGCCTGGTCTATACTGCTGCAGCTTCTGCTGGACTGTATTCCACTTTCATCCAGGCACAACAGACCTTTCCTGATGACTTAAGGTGTCTTTGGCTGGAAAATTATTTTATCCCATCCTTTTGTGGGTCCTGCTACTCTCCAGGAATTGTTTAATGTTGTTATTTAAAGGTTTTCTGAAGGGTTTTGATTAGAGCCCAGGTGAATCACTACCTTTTCTCTGCCATCATGGCTCCACCTCTGGAAATAGGACATTTGTACAGTGAGAATGGAGTTCAATCTCTCCCTTCCCCCAAGTGTTGGTACAGTTAAGACTAGAATGACCTAGGTAGTAAAAACTACAATTATGGAATTGTTTTCTTTCTACAACAGGGTGATCAAAGTTTTGTAAATTTTTGTTGACATCACCACTATAGATTTCAGATTATATAGGGGAATTAAGAATAGTATTATTATGTGCATTAGCAAATGAATAGAATACAATAATATATTTTGATTGACAACTCCAAATTGGGAGAAGGGGTGTTAATATATGTTGGGTTGGGGAGATAAAAGTTCTTAACTATCCAGGATAAGCCTATTGCAATTCTCTTATATACATTACAAACTTTATTGTGTTTACCAGATGTTATTCATATGTTATGTTAAAAGAGGCCATATGGACATTTTATTCCAGGTGCCATACAGATGGAAAGTGACTTCTAAAGTCTGCCAAATAATTTTCTTTCACCAAAGTACTGTCTGAATGAAATGAAGAATCTGTGCAACAAGAAAAGGATAATTGTTTCCTCAAAATTCCCTGGTTCAGGATAGAGCAGATTAACTTGAAAATAAAACAAAATCCTGCATAGAACATGATATCATCTTAAGTAATTTCATATTTATTATCTGAATAACTATAATATCCCAGTGACAGGGAGAGAAATAGGTATCAATGTACAAACCATTGTCTATTCAGATAGTTGTATCAGAAATATAAAATAGCTCCTTATATATTATTTTTAAGCTATGTAATATGTAACAAATGTTGTTCATATAATTCCTAGGAGAGGGGAAACATCATTGAAGGTAATGGTGAAATAATACTGATAATTATTATGATTATGATAATTATAATAACTTGCTTTTGTATAGTTCCTTCTACTTTTATAGGTGAATTCATTTTGAGGAAATAATGGAGAATAGAGCTGAGGAGTTTTTGAAAAGCTATTTGTTGAAGATAAACTGCATGAGTCATTCTCTCGAGTTCAGATTTATGGAATTCTTAATAAATATACATTTTTTTTATTTTGACTTAATCATGATGTGGGAGATAAGAAAGGAAGATGGAGAGGGGAGAGAGATAGATAATGTTAGCCCTCAGGGGATTGCAGAATAAAAAAATGTTTGAAACCTTGTATATTAAACCAAGCATAATGTCTTGTCAGCTGTAAAATTTCTATTAAGGGAGGCTGTTTTGGCTTCAGGGGATTAGTAATTTTGACATATTGTTCTATTTCTGTGAAATCAGTAGAATATCCTTTTCCTTTTAAAACATACATTTCCTTTGAGTTCATTTTACATGTATATTTATGTTAGTACATATGTATGCACATATATATCTACACATAATTTTCTTTCTCTTTTGATTGTTCTATAAGGTGGATGGAGTTGAATTAGTCCAATTCCAGCATCTTCCCCAACTCTAATCAGATAAAGGAATGGCATGAGAGTGTGGGCCTGCCAGAAATACCACTGTTAGGCTTATACTGCACAAAGATCTAAGAAAAAGGAGAATGTCTGATATACAAAACTATTTAGAGCTAATCAAAGAATGAGAAACCAATGGGGTGTCTATCAATTGTGAAATGGCTGAACAAAAAATTACAACTAATTGTTTTGTTTCCTTGTTTACAAAATAAATTTTTTATTAAAAAAAAAAAACAGAACACAATTCTGCAATGATGTGACCAGATCATCTTGAAAATATTTTTTGTCATAGGACTTATTTTTAAATATTGGTAAAGTCAGAATTTAATATTAACACAAATAATTTTTTAATCTTTGTGGCTAGTATGACTTTAAAATGAAGTTTAAAATTCCATTCTTTTCAAAGTAACAAAATCATTTCTAAAAGGAAATTACATAAGGATTGGCTTTCTCCAACACTTTCATTACTCTAAGAATTACTTTATAAACATTATTTTAGTTTATATATATTAGTTTGGGCAAGCATTCCTAGGTTTCTCTGAAACAATCCCATTCATTTCCTATGGGATGATAATATCACATGACCTTAATATGCCATAATTTGTCTAACCATTCCCCAACTGAAGAGTACTTTACCCTTTGTTTCTGGTTCTCTGATATAAGTGCTGCCATAAGTATGTTTGCACATATGATTAATTTTCCTGTTTGTTTAATCTCCCTGGGAGTATTGACCCAGTGTTGTATTTAGTGGCTTAAAGGATATACAAAGTTTAGTGACATTAGAGGCAGCATTCTAAATTGACACCTAGAATAAATAACTAGGCCAAAGATCTTCAAAAAATGCCTCCACATTCCTTTATTCCCATAGACCCTGCAAATATTTTTCTTTTCCATTTTGTCATCTTTCTCAGTCTACAAGGCTTGAAGTTGACTCTCAGAATTGTTTTAACTATTATTTCTCTAAATTGGTGATATGGAGCATTTGAAATATATTTGTTTATACCTTTGTTTTCTTCCTTTGAGAATTTCCTATTCATATTCTTTGACCATTTATCAATCGAGGAATAGTTCTTATTATCATACAATCGAATCAATTTCTTACATATCTGGAAATGAGAGTTTTATCAGAAAAAACATTCTGCAAAGATGTTCCCAAATAATTATTTACCTTATAATTTTAACATCCTCCATTTTATTTATTCAACAAATTTTCAGTTTTATATAATTAGAATAGTCTGCCTTTTGTTATCTTCCCTATCCTTTGTCTGGCCATGAATTCTTCTACCATAATTTTTTTAATTTTATATCCATTTTCCTATAATTTGTTTATGATATGACCTTTAACATCTGAGTCATACATTCATTTGGAGGTTTTTGTGGTATTCACTCAGAGGTCAGTACATAAAAGCGGGGAGTGCTTTATATGGCAATCTGAAAATTTCATTATTTTTTATATGCCATAGAGATTATTTATGATGCTTGTGCTACAAAATGGCATAGACTGAGTATATCTTAGAAAGATATTTTGGCAGCTATATCACTACTAATTAGAGAAATGCAAATTTAAAACAGCTCTTATATACTACCTCACACATAACAGATTGACTAATATGACAATAAAGGAAATTGTTTGATGTTGGAGCGGATGTCAGAAAACTGGGACACTAATTCACTGTTGGTGGAGTTGTGAGTTGATCCAACCATTCTGGAGAGAAATTTGGAACCATGATCTGTGGCTATAAAACTGCATACCGTTTGATCCAGCAATACCACTGATTGGTCTATAACTCAAAGATATCACCCCAAAGGGAAAAGGACATATTAGTACAAAAATATTTATAGCAGCTTTTTATTGTGACTGAGAATTAGAAATTAAAGAGATTCCCATCATTTGGGGAATGGCTAAACAAGCCATGGTATATGATTGTAATGGGATATTATTGCACTATAAAAATGACAAGCAGGATGATTTCAGAAAAACCTGGTAAGATATGACCTGATGCAAAGTGAACAGAATCAGGAAAACATTATACACAGTAACAGCAAAATTGTATGATGAACTGTGAATGACAGCTATTTTCAGCAATACAATGATCCAAGACAATCCCAAAGGACTATCCACCTCCAGAGAAAGACATATTGTTTAAATACAGACTGAAAAATGCTATTTTTACTTTCTTTGTTTCATTATTTTTCTTTTATTCAAGTCTTCTTGTAAAAAATGACAAATATGGAAGTCTTTTATATGATTGTACATGTATAACCTATATCTAAATGCTTCTGTCTCAGGGAGTAGGGAGGGCAGGAGAAATGAAATTTGGGGTTCAAAACTTTGAAAAAATGTTGAAAATTGTTTCAAAATGTAATTGGAGGAAAATTATATGCATATATATTAAAGTGACTCAATATAATAGATAGATTGGATTTGCGATATTGAAGCTCTTTTTTCCAGCTAAGAATGTTATAATTATTTCAAGATTATACCGAAATTTTCTGATGGTAAATTACATTTTGATGAATACTACCCCCTGCAAAGATTATAATTAAGATTGTAGATATTGTAGAAAATATTTCCCAAATATTTGTTCCTCCAAATGGAGCTTTGGTAACATTCACATAGTTGAAACACATTTACCATAAAAAAAACAAAACATGAGTTTATTTTTAAATGTTGATTATTATCTCTGTTGCTTAGGGATGAGTTCATACAAGCCACCAACCATTCTTTCATTGACCATCTACTTCTCCTGGTCATTCCAAAAAATTTCTTTGTTAGTTATTATCTCTTGCATTTTTCAGTGACTGCCTAGGTAAAAGTATTTTAAACAAATTTAGATAGAGCACATGAACTAAATCAGTCATTCATTCATTGTCAATCATTCATTATCAAGGCTTAACTGACATGGACAAAGCTATGAATAATGGGTGCCTACACAGTACAAATTCCCCAAGGTAAATAAGAAATTTCAGTTTCATTTTGGGTGATTAATCCCTAATATGAGTAACTAACAAGGATAGAGAATTCTGTAGGTACGTCACTCTAAGTTGGCTACCCAGAAATGAACTATACTTTTTCAGTGGATATCATGTAGTAGTAGTAGTATTTGGGTTTCTGATGATTGGTCCTTAAAATTATAGATACCAGAAATCAGACAAAGCAAGAAATAGGCATTTGTATATATTCCTGAAGTGGTAAAATTCTTAGTTGTTGCATGTCCTTAAGGCTATTACCCCTTTTAATACTATATACAACTGTTTTTCACAATGAGGTACTTATCACAATATTTTATTAAATATTGGATGCCTTGTCGATCCTATGACATGGCATATATAGTAGCTATGTACTAGCTAACCAGGTTTCAATTCTGGAAGTAATTTTTCCATGGAAATTCACTTCCCAATAATATTATTATAGTAGTCATGTAAGTTCAGTCTATTGAGGCCTTAAATTCTTTATTGTGGAAAAGAATTATTTTCCTACCTGAAAGTGATCCTCACTAACAAGACTTTTCTCATTTTGAAACTGGATTGTCACAGGTAAGGAATTTTTGGTGAAGGTTCTTATATTGTGGCAAAATCACTTTTCTATGGGAAAAAGAGGATCAGGGGAAGAGGGTAAACTTGGAGTTATCAAAAAGAATTTTCATACCCAGGGTGAGTTCTGTAAATTATATCAAGACAAATATCATGATGTATAATCTCATTAGGCAAGCATGGAGAACAAAGAAAGGGTACTGCCCTATGAGAGGATAACAGAAACCTTAGCAGGTACTGTCAACATTCCTGAACATTTAGGTTCTGTGGGTAAAGTCCTAATCCCTGTGCTCTAGTCATACCTCAGCATGAAATATACAAGTGGTCAGTAGGTTATCTTAGCGGGGGTAGCTAGTGGATAAAGCACCAGCCCTAAAGTTGGGAAAACCTGAGTTCAAATTTGACCTCAGACATTTAATAGCTATGTAACCCTGAGCAAGTAACTTAAACCCAATTGCCTTTAGCATCCAGGGACATCTCCAATCATCCTGATATATATATATATCTTGCCACTGGACACAGATGGTTCTGGATAAGAAAGTGAGGTTGGTAAACTGGCATGGTCCTCCCTCACTTAAAAATCCAATTCAGTGCAAATCATGACATCAACCCATGTCATGGTGCTCTTCAAAAACAAACAAGAACAGGTTATCTTAGCAGGAAAACTCTCTCTAGGGAAAATAAAAAAAGATGACTCATTCAGGCCTTGTGGGTATTCTGGAGAAAAAGGGACAGAATGGCTATGCAAGAGGTGAAACAGCCCATCTATAACTTTCTTCCACATAAAAAGGTTTATAATTTTTAAAAATGCCCTTCCATTTAGATTGCTGATCATTCAAAGTCATACAAAGACTAAGCTTAAATGTTAAAAGTGCCATTACCTTAAAAAGTACGATATGCTTGATATCTTTGGTAATTCAATCCTTGATATCATCACATTTCACAGAATTCTATTTTTTTGATATTGAGACTGGTCTTCTGATTTTATTTATGTGTGAATTCCCAGTGGAAGTTTCCCCCACCAACACACACCAGCAATCTGAAACTTATGGGCAGAGAAAGCTGCCTGGGACAGTGAGAAATTAAATGCTTACACAACTGGAATGTGTTACAAACAAGAGTTGCAAAGTTCTTCCTCATTCCACCATCTCTACACACACAACATACTAAATCGTGGAATCAGTTGTTTTACCTAATTACATTTCATTTGAGTCTATGTGACCTACTCCTCATATTAAAAAAAAAAATGCCTATGGATGCTTCGGGAAAGCGTAGTAACAACTGATTGTAATTGAGAATGAAAGCTGTCTTAATTTCACTATACTTTAGCATACATTTATTTTTGGTCATAGAAACAAAGCTTCACACTGTGAAGCTAATGTCTTCTTGTTTGCTTATGGTGTCACTAAGACAGCTGGAAAATATCTGCAGAAGTAGAAATGTGAGTGAACGCTTCCAAGAGCAGGTGTGCATGGTGTTCCCCAAAGCACCATTATGCCTGCTACATAAGACAAAAGGTGACAAAAAGGAAAATTCTCAATGTGAGTTGTGAACTTCCAGTTATCTAATCATATCAGGATGAAAGAATGTGGATTTCTTATAAGGCAACATCTCTGCATGTGACCATGTATGTTTAATTTCTAAATAACTTAATGGATGAGATTAAACAAACTGGCTAAAGAGACTTTATAGAAATGCAATTAAGAGAGTATAGCGATATCTGTTGAACATGACTAGTCAGATTATTTTGCAGGCTTAATATTGTAGATTGCTCCAATGACTTATATAGCCTGAGTCCCTATGCCATTTAGTATATCTTCTGGTTCATTTTAATATCTCTTGCATATTTTAGTTCTGCTGGTGATATCTTCAGGAGAAAATCAATGAGCTACATCATCGTTGTCCTGGGAAAGGAGTATGATTTAATTCAACTCAACAGAAGGACTTCTAGTATATTTGCAAATGATAATAGGGATTCTCTTAATGATAACTTGTATGAGCTATATTCAAAAAGGAGCAAATTTTTTAAACATAACTTTTATAATTCCTGTAAAGATCTACCTTTCCCCATGCTTTTCCATATTGATAATGTGAAAGGAAGCAATTAACTCTGTTTGACTGTTCCTCACAGCATGGTATGCTACAGAAAATTATGGCAAGTGAATAGAAGGCAATGTGGGTAATTAAAATTATGTGAATACTTAGTATCCCAGCATGGGCCAAATAAATCCATATCCTTCATGATGAATATCACTAGGAATTTGTGTGAAAAGATTGGGTCACCATTTAAAGACAAATTTACTCTGTACTGGAGACTGTTACAAAAGACAAAAGGTCATCTCTTGCTCAAAGAAGCTTCCAAAGTTTTATAACACAATGGGTTCTTTCTGATAGTTGTTTTTCTCTAAATTATGTAATTATATACCATTACTCTATACCTAATTCATTGGTCTACTCCACAGGAAAAGATGTATAAATGTAGCAAAGATATATTTCATACTCAGGAGAAGGATTCCAGTCGGAGATAAAAATAACTTCAAAGGAAGCATACCATGGTTCCAATTTGACTGTGTTTTCATATGCCTTTTTTGGCAGGGCAATGAGGGTTAAGTGACTTGCCTAGAGTCTCACAGCTAGTAAGTGTCAAGTGTCAGGTCCTTCTGAATCCAGGGCTGGTGCTTTTTCAACTGTGCCACCTAGCTGCCCTGACATAATCTTTTTAATTAAATTAAATTTTATTTTATTTTTGAGGCAATTGGGGTTAAGTGACTTGCCCAGGGTCACACAGCTGGTGTCAAGTTTCTGAGGCTGGATTTGAACTCAGGTCCCCCTGAATCCAGGGCCAGTGCTCCATCCACTGCACCACCTAGCTGCCCCTATTTTATTATTTTTTTTTGGTAGGGCAATGAGGGTTAAATGACTTGCCCAAGCACAGCTAGTAAGTGTCAAGTGTCTGAGGGCAGATTTGAACTCAGATCCTCCTGAATTCAGGGCTGGCTGTATCTGCTGCACCACCTAGCTTCCCCTGTTATGTGCCTTTTAACAGAAACCTCTACTAACATCCTACCTTACCACAACATTGGGACATAAAGATAACCTTGAATACCTGAAGGCTATCAGAATGGGGCTTGTATTCTGACTGGGGGTTCTTAAATGTTGTGAAAACTTCATACACAGACATGTATGCTGATGAACTTGGTGTTTGCCATCTGAGGACCAGAAGCTTTAATTTCATAAAAAGTAAGCAACAGAAAGCTGAATTTTTCCTTAAGAAAACTTATGGACTATTTTATGTCTGTGAGTCATGGAAAACTATACTCTTCAAACAAATAAAATTGAGGATCATTCAAATGGCAGAGAGTATATGGTCATAAGATCATAGATTCAGATTAAAAGGGGTTCTCAGAGATTATGTCCAATCCTGACCTCACATTCTTAAATTAAGAAAACTAAAAGACAGAAGGATTTTAAAACATCAACAACCACTACTACTAACCCACAGTGACTGGGAACATATTACAAACAAGTAATTATACTAGAGTATAATGATAAAGGATGTTATCAAAGGAATATAAGAATAAGAAAAGAGGATGGACTAGCAAGAATGAAGAATACTCTGATGGATAGCCTCCAGGTCCTATTAATATCATGATATAAAAAAGAATAAAGCAAGGGCCCAACACATTGGATAGACGCTTTCTGGTAAATTGTTTTGGGAGGACAAAAGTTGCAAAGGATAGGTAGAAAGATAATTTGTAATCTATATCACTAGGGGGAAGAGCTACATCAATGAGACAGCACTTATCTATGCTTCTAAGACAATTCATGAAGGAATTCTCACCTGGCTACACATACTACATGACCCTTATGTAATGTGAAAGAGGAGTTACAATCACAAGTACATTACTATATTAGAACAATTTTCATTAAGCTATTTTGCAGCAGTTATTGCAGTTGTAAACAATGAGATCACAGATGATTCCAAGTATTTAACAAGATTGAATGAGAAATATTTTCTGAGAATCCAAAAAGAAAATATAAAAAGCACAGATGTAATTTGTTTTTGAAAAAATCTTTATCAAAAGATTTACAGTTTAAACTTTAAAGATTTCATTGGTATAATCTTTTATTTCATTACCTTTTCCCCTTTATACTTAAGAGGTATGTTGAAATTTTTGCTCATGGTATAATTTGAGTTTCAAAGTTATTACTTCATATTAATTTTGAGTAAACTTTGCATTTATTTATGTCCCTACAAATAAATTATGAAATAATGTAAGTTCGATAAGAGGATGGACTCTTTTAAAAGTATCTTTGTATATCCAATGCCAGGTATGGTGCTTACACATTATAGTTGCTTAATAAAAACTATTTAAGTTATTGCCTTATGATATAGTTTAAGATCTGGTACTGCTAAATCTTTATTTTACAGTTTTTTCATAAGTTTCTCACATATTCTTGACCTTTTGTTCTTCCAAATGAATTTGGTTATTATTTTTCTAAGTAAAATAATTTAATTAGGATGTCATTGAATATACAAATTAGATTGGGTGATTTTTATTATAATTATATAATTGACCACCGATGAAAATTAGTATTTCTCTAATTATTTAAATCTGATTCTATGTGTATATATTTTTTTGAAATGGTCATATAGATCCCAGGTTTGTTCTGGCAGGTATACTTTCAGTTACTTTATACTGTCTAGAGTTATTTTAAATGGTATATCTCTTAGTATCTATTCTTATGGGGTTTTGTTTGTGAGGTTTAGGACTGCTGATGATTTATGGAGATTTACATTCTATCCTGGCAGTTTGTTAAAATGATTGTTTCAATTAACAATTTAGTTATGTCTTTAGGATTTTCCACAGGTATCATCATATTGTCTGTAAGAAGAGATAGTTTTATTGCCTCATTTCCTATTCTGATTCCTTCTATTTCTTCTTCTTCTCTTTTTGCTATTGCTGGGACTTCCAATACTATATTGAATAATATTGGTGACAGTGAGCATCCTCATTTCACTGGCTAGGAAATAGAAAGGTTATACAATATAGAAGTTATACAATTATATATACAATACCATAGGACATATACAATTTACAACAGCTAATGACTAGAGTAACCTTGTGTTTGACAAGTGAAATCACTTAAGTTTTGGAGATAAAAATTCATTACTTGGTAAAAAAAAAATTCTTTGGAAAGATGAAAAGCAGTCTCGTAGAAACTGGGCATAGAACAAGCTCTTACACCATTTACCAAGATAAGGTCAAAATGGATATATTACCTAGAAGTAAAAAGAGATATTACAAGAAAATTTAAAGAGCATGGAACACATTACCTATCAGACATATGGCTGGGTGAACATTTATGAATAAACAAGAGAAAGAGAGCAGTATAAGGTATAAATTGGACAATACCCATTATGTTAAATTAAAAACATTTTGTACAAATAAGACAAATGTATCCAGTATCAGAAGGAATGCAAAAAATGAGGGGAAATTTTATGGACATTTTTCTAAGTTAAAGGTCTCATATCTCAAATATATTTTTAAACCTTGTCAAATCTGCAAGTTATGAGTTATCCCCCAATTTATAAATTGATAAATCACTATGGATTAAAGAAATGCAAATTAAAACAACTTTGAGCAACCACCATACAAGTATCAAATGACTAATATAACAGAAGAGAAAAATGAATAATGTTGGTGTGGATGTGGGAAAATTGAGACACTAATGTATTATTGGTGAAGTTGTATAATGATTCAAGTATTTGGTAGAGCAAATTGGAACTATGCCCAAATAGCAATAGAACCAGGCATATCCTCTGACCACTGTATCCCAAAGAGATATGAAAGGAAAAGGACTGATACATACAAAAATATTTAGAGAAGCTCTCTCTCTCTCTTTTTTTTTTTTTTTTTTTGGCGGGCAATGAGGGTTAAGTGACTTGCCCAGAGTGACACAGTTAGAAAGCATAAGTGTCTGAGGCTAGACTTGAACTCAGGTCCTCCTGAATCCAGGGCCAGTTCTTTATCCACTGTGCCACCTAGCTTCCCCCAAAGCTTTCTTAATGATGGTAAAGAATTGGACATTGAAGGGATGCCCATCAATTGGGAAATGGGTGAACAAGTTCTTGTACATGATTGTGATGGAATACTATTGTTCTATAAGAAATAATGAGCAGGATGCTCTCAGAAAACCTGGAAAGTCTTATATGAACTGATGAAAAGTGAAATGAAAAGAACCAGAACACTCTAAACAGTAACAGCAATATTGTAAGATTATCAACACTGAATGACTGCTATTCTCAGAAATATGATGATCCACAACAATTTTGAAGGACTTATGATGAAAAATGTGTCCATATCCAGAGGAAAAAAATAGTGGAGTCTGAATGCAAATTGAAGCATAGATTTTATCTACTTTCTTTCCTTTTCTTTTTTCTTTTGCTCTGTGTTCTTTGAAAATGGGACTTATGTGAAAATATGATTTGCATGGCTGCACATGTATAACCTATATCAAATTGTTCTCCTTGTCAGTGAGTGGGACAGAGAAAATTTGGAACTCTAATTTTTAAAAAATTGTTTTTACATGTAATTGGGAAAACATATTAAATAATTTTATAAGAGTAATAACTGCCTATCTCTTTGTCATACCTTCAGTTTTTCTTCAATATGGAAAAGAAACAAATGCATTTCACTCATCAGAGAAATAAGTAAATTTAGGAGAATAAAGGGGAGAGTAGATTTAGGGAGTCATTAGTCATAAAACAAATTACAGTGAAGAAGGATGGGCCATGAAAAGAAATTTTAAAGGTAATATTGTAAGAGTAAGAAATTATGATTGGTCTCTGGGAAAGAGAGGAGAGGATCAGAGTAGTGAAGGTAGAATGTATCAAGCTTAGATCATTGGTTTTGGATATGGTCCTTGGTAACCATCATATTCTTATTTACAAAGATGAAAGGAAACAGAAAGGCATAAAAATAAGAGAATAAATGCAGGTAGATATACAATTACTGATCATAACTGTCAATACAAATGTGATGAACTCATCGATAAAATGAAAAACATTAGCAAAATGAATTAGAAAGCAGAATCGCAAAAGGTTATTTATAAGAAACACTTGAAACAAAAAGATTCACAAAACTTTGAAGTAAGGGGCTAGAGCAAAATTGATTTCTTTTTTTTTTTTAAGTGAGGCAATTGGGGTTAAGTGACTTGCCCAGGGTCACACAGCTAGTAAGTGTTAAGTGTCTGAGGCCAGATTTGAACTCAGGTACTCCTGACTCCTGGGCTGGTGCTCTATCCACTGTGCCACCTAGCTGCCCACAAAATTGATTTCTAATTAAGCCATTTAAAAAAAAAAGCATAGCACTGAATTCCTCAAGAAAGAGCAAAGGAAAAATATTTGTTGGAATAAGAAAATCAGGAAAAGTACATTATGCTGAAACATACTATAGATTATACAATAATATGAATGATAAACATGTCCACAGAATGGCAAACCATTTAAATCATTAAAATAATATTTGATTGAATTATGGAGAAAAATAGAGATTAAAACCTATTGGGCAGAATTTTTTATCTTAAAAAATAAATACAAAAGAAGTTAAGAAGTTGAATAGAACTTATAAAATTTAGATTTGTACATTTTTTTAGGTGATTAATGACTGGGAATGGAAAGAAGTATATATATTTCCCAGAAAGGAATATTTGGTGCCTTAAAAATAGATTACATTTGGGGGCAGCTAGGTAGCACAATGGATAAATCACCAGCCCTGGATTCAGGAGGACCTGAGTTCTAATCCAGCCTTAGACATAGGCTTGAAAAATGAGAAAAGAACAAAAAACTTGACGAGACAAAGCTACTACAGTAGCAGGGAAGAGCAAGACATAAATTCTGAAGATGATAATAATGTGAAAATAGCTATAAGCAAAGGTTTTCCTTGATAATTTCTTGAAAGATGATGTCTAGGCTCTTTTTTATCATTTCAACAATAAGGGTTAAGTGACTTGCCCAGGTTCACACAGCTAGTAAATGTCAAGTATCTGAGGCTGGATTTGAATTCAGGTCCTCCTGACTCCAGAGCCAGTATTCTATCCACTGTGACACCTAGCTGCCCATCTCTTCCTTGATTTTTCAAAATTCTCTTTCACGGCCTGAAACCAATTCATATTTTTCTTTGAGGCTTTTGATATAGGATTTTTGACTTTGCTGTCTTCTGAATTTGTGTTTCAATTTTCCTTTTCACCATAGTAACTTTATATTGTCAGAAGTTTTCTGTTTTTTGCTCATTTTGCAGCCTACTTCTTGACTTTTAACTCTATGCTGAAGTGAGGCTCTCCTCCCAGGATGGAGGCCACTCTTTTGGAAGCTTCAGAGTTTTAGTGCAATAGTTTTAAGACCTAGTTCTGGGGATATTTTAGCTTTCAGTTTTTCCAAGGTGATATGATCTAGGGAGAGATGTATTTACTGCTCTCCAGTACTGGGCACTAGTTTGTGAATGAACAAAAGTACTCTTTTCCACCCTGGAACTTTGAGTAGGATCTGCAATTCCCCACAGCTCTAAGCTCTTTTGTGCTACTTCCCCGCTTTGCCATGGGACTTCCACCAAGGCCTGAGAGCTGGATCTGAATATGGGCAAGGTAACAGAGTCCTGCCCCCAGTGCCAGCAAAAGGACCCTTGTAATCTTCTGAAAAGTTGACTCAATCTCTTACCACCTGTGGTTCTGTGAGCTCTGGAAGTAGCAGCTGCCTGAGTCAGTCACTCCCAAGGCCTATACTAAAATAAGGTCAAAATGGGTACATGACGGGGCAGCTAGGTGGCAAAGTGGAAAGAGCATAGGCCCTGGAGTCAGGAGGACCTGAGTTCAAATCCAAACTCAGACACTTGACACTCAGTAGCAAGTCACTTAACCCAAATTGCCTTAAAAAATGGGTACATTATTTACACATAAAGGATGATCCCATAAGCAAAATAAGGGAGTATGAATCATTTATCTATCAGATTTATGGGTATGGGAAGAATATCCAACCAAAGAAGATATAGAGAATAAAACTAAATATAAATTAGATAATTTTGATTATATAAAATTAAAAAGCTTTTGCACAAACAAAACTAATGTATCCAAGATTCCAAGGGAAGTAGAAAACTAGGAAATATTTTTTTTTCTTTTTTAGTGAGGCAATTGGGGTTAAGTGACTTGCCCAGGGTGACACAGCTAGTAAGTGTGTGTTAAGTGTCTGAGGCCAGATTTGAACTCAGGTACTCCTGACTCCAGGGCCGGTGCTCTATCCACTGCGCCACCGAGCTGCCCCAGGAAATAATTTTTAAATTAATATCTCTGATAAAGACCTAATTTTTTAAATATATGGAGAACACAGTCAGATTTATGAAAAATATGTCATTTCCCAATTGATAAATGGTCAAAGGATGTAAACAGGAAGTTTTCAGACAAAGAAATCAAAGTTATCTATGATCATAAGAAAAAATGCTGTAGATTACTATTGAACAGAGAAATACAAATTAAAACAACTCTGAGGTATCACCTCATACCTATCAGAGTGGCAAATAAAACAAAAGTGAAAAATATTGCATGTTGGAGGGATATGGGAAAGCTAAAACACTAATCCACTATTGGTGGAGTTCTGAAAAGATCCAACCATTCTGGAAAGCAATTTGAAACTATGCCCAAAGGGCTATAGAACTGTGCATACCCTTGATCCAGTCAATCTGAACTCAAATTCAAATCTGACCTCAGACACTTACTAGCTGTGTGATCCTGGACAAGTCACTTAACTGTTTGTCTCAGTTTCCTAATCTGTAAAACAGAGACAATAATAACGCCACTTTGCAGGATTGTTGTAAAGATCAAATGAAATTTTAATTATATAGCACAACACATGGAATATAATAGGTTCTATATAAATATTAGGTATTATTATTATTATTATTACTATTATATTCAAAGTTTTGGAAAAAGTTAAAAATATAATCTTTGGGAACATGCTGCTTTTCCTGATTTTTAATTTTTTTTGTCTCATCATTTTTCTGATAGTTTCTAGTTCCATATGTGTATATACTGAAAATATTAAAATACTTTTTTATTTGACTAGTAATTTCACTGGTATAGGGAACTCCCTATGATAAAAAATCTACCCTCCTCTACTAACACAAAGCAGAGTCCGTTTTGCAATTTATAATGTTAGAGCAATGCTTGGAGTAATAATTGAGTTACTTAGGGTTACACAGCCACTATGACAAAGGCAGGGTTTAACCTAGAGCTTCGTGATCTCAAGTAATATGGTCAATTCTATAGATCAAGCTATCTATATACTAAAATATTTCATGATAGTAAAATACTTCAAACCAAATTAAAATGCTTTGAACACTGACACAGTATAATTCCTTTTTTTCTGTGCTTCATACTTTCCTTCTAAAAAAGGAAGTAAGTCTCCAACATATTATATAGTGAAAATGAAGGGATGTGGGAGTTTTCTCCCTACTCTACTAAGCTAGTAGCATGTGCCAAATGTGATGGTCTATTAAGCAACAAGCTAAAATGCTTCCTAGATGGAGATAAGTGTCATTTATAATAGAGAATTATATGGCAGAGTAAGTGGTCCAGCTCGAAGGGTAATCAGCTAGAGAATTATTTTCAGGGCCTACAGCACAGGTAGATGGAAAAGAAAATGGGAAATGATTGAGAAAAGAAATTCAACACACAGTATTGCTTTGTCACAAGCATTGGGGGACATCCAGATCAAAGTCACTTATTATCTCCAGGATGCACCTGTTCATGAGATGAAGCAAGTCATGCAAAGGCTATGTGTCCATTGAAAAGAATGCTTTAGATTTTTAATATTCTATATGATGTGTGGTGATTCCTCAGTATTCTGAGAAGCAAAATCAGGGCCAGAGCCCAGAAGGATGGCAAAGATCCCAAACCTGCTGGCATGTTCAAAAAGAAATAAAATACTGTTCAGGTAGCTGCATGAACTATTACTCAACATATTAATTGCTTAGGAATTTAAAGATTTAATCATATATCATTCTGACTAAATTGATTATACAAAGATACTATTGCTGACAAAATTCTGATGTAGGTCCTTATGGACCTTCTACTGTATAAAGCTATCAACTACACATGCTCAGAATTTTGTTGTGGCTTTAGGAAACCCCATGGTACAGAAGATATAGCAATTTTTTTTTCGGGGCATTGAGGGTTAAGTGACTTGCCCAGGGTCACACAGCTAGTAAGTGTCAAGTGTCTGAGGCTGGATTTGAACTCAGGTCCTCCTCAATCCAGGACTGGTGCTTTATCCACTGTGCCATCTAGCTGCCCCTGACACTTATAACAATATAAATGTAGTAAGACTACAGTAATTCACATGACACAATAGGCTCACCACCTTTTTTTTTGTCATACACATTTTTATGATGTCTTCAGTATAATACTTCATAACATTAAAAATTAGCATTTATGGTGCATATTTTGGTTTACAAAGCATTTAGCATATATTAACACATTTCAGGCTAACAAACATTTGGAGATATGCATTATGGATATTTTTAGGATTCCTGTTTTTCATAGGAAGGAACTGAGGCTTAGAGATTAAGTGAATTACTCATGGTCATAAATCTAGCAGATATCAGAGGCTGGATTCAAATCCAAGTATTATTGATTTGCAATGAAGTATTCTACTCACTAATGGCCATTGCTTCTAAATATTTGTGGTGGCCTTAGAAAAATCTGTAGTTATAATTCTCCTAAAATTTTGGTATTTAATTTTTCATAGCCATATAGAATAATTTTGATTTTTTTAAAAAACAAGAATATAATTTAATGATCTTAAGAATTTTTTTTTTTGTAAATAACTCCTTTTACTAATAGGGCTAGGCACCTTCTCCGTAGCTAAAATACTAGAGATTATCCTGGACTTGTCAAGATTAAGTAACTTGCCAAGGACACAAGTAGGTATCAAAGGCAGGGATTTTAGACTCTGAAATCAACTCTATACATTACATTATTCTTCCAATAACCAGGAGTATGTAAAAAAAATGTAATGATCTTTTTATACAATAAACAATATGAGATCATTCATATCACAATGGAATATTATATATGCTATAGAGCTCAATTTCTTCATTATTCAGTTCTGGGCCTAATTTAATGAACAACTGCAATAGATATCTTACACATATACACATATGTATGTACATACATATATGTGTGTATGTTTATGCATACATGTATATCATATATTCAAACTGTGTAATTTAAAATTCTAAATATGGGTTCTAATCTGTTCCCCCAGTTTTGGGGAAAACTGACTAAAATCACTGACAAAATGAGTTTAGATTTTTAACGGTTTATTGAAATGTAGAAAGAGAAAGATTGAAAACAAAATTCTTACAACCTCACAATCCTATCTTTCCTCAGCTCCTCTCTGTCTTTTCCTCCCATCACTACCAAGTCAGGAACCAAAAAGACACAGAGCTCTCCACGCAGGCCCTCCTTCCTCCTTCCTGTCCCCTCCCAGAAAATAGGAGGCTCCTCAAGTTCATTGGCTGGTAGCCTTGATAGACAGCACCCATGAGCAAACATCACTTCCTGACGCCAAGGAAAAGCCACATGACCTTGCCCTCTGAGGCATTCTCCTCATGGTGGAGCTTTCCTATAGTAAGTCTCCAGTAGGTGGCGTCATTCCAATTATTGCAATACATATCTGCATCTGTACCTACACATGCATGTATAAATAGGTATACACAATGCATATATGCATAGTATACTTGTGTATGGTATATCACATATATACATGTAGCATAGGTTATGTATTTGTAAATCTATAATATAACTATATATTTTATATGTGCATATACATATAACATACCATAATACGATAGCATATATATTCCATAATTTAGCATGTGCATTGTTGCATGCATGTCATATATATACAAACATATATACATCCATGCATATGTGTGCATGTGATATCCAAGACATTGGAGACTACTCCATGTTGTTAATACTCAATGGATCACAGGACAAAATTAACTGCACAGTCAAATTTTTCATGCAATCTAATTTGATCTTCATATATGATAAAAGAAACATTTTTAAGGAGAGATTTATTGCTGCATTCTATTCTGTCTTTATATAATCAACAAATAATGAATGTGACTTGATCACAACTTTGTGAATTCCAAAAGACTACTAAAGAAAATCATCTATAAAAGTCTGCTGGATACCTGCTCATGTTTTCATCACTATATTCACAATTAATGTATATAGCATTCACATCATGTTTTATATCTTTAAGAAAATAAGTAGTCTCTTAAAAGGGTGGATAAATTAAGGAACAGGAGGGTAAGGGGAGAGGGTATAGGAGAGATTCCTAGAAAACTAGGGATGAAGGAGGCAGGAGTTAGAAGTAAATTGGAGATATGAGGAAGGATAGAGAAAAAAAAGAATAAATAGGAAAAAAGGATAGATGGAAATACACAACTAGTAATTTTTTTTTGTTTGTTTGTTTTTGAGGGGCAATGGGGGTTAAGTGACTTGCCCAGGGTCACACAGCTAGTATGTGTCAAGTGTCTGAGGCCGGATTTGAACTCAGGTACTCCTGAATCCAGGGCCAGTGCTTTATCCACTGCGCCACCTAGCCGCCCCACACAACTAGTAATTATAACTGTGAATATAAATGGGATGAACTCATACATAAAATGGAAATGGATACTGAAATGGATTAAAAACCAGAATCCAACAATATGTTTACAAGAAATTTAAAATGAGAGATATACATAGAGTAAAAATAAAGGAATGAAGTAGGATTTATTATGCTTTAGCTAGTGTATAAACAAAAAGCACGGGGTAATAACCAGACAAAGCTTTCAGACAAATTTAAAAGTAAAATAAATTTAATTCAAAAAGATAAACACAGGGGCAGCTGGGTGGTGTAGTGGATAAAAGACCAGCCCTGGATTCAGGAGGACCTGAGTTCAAATCTGACCTCAGACACTTGACACTTATTAGCTATGTGACCCTGGGTGAGTCAATTAACCCCCATTGCCCCACAAAACAAAAACAAAAAACAAAAAAACAAACAAAAAAGATAAACATGGAAAATAAAATGTGATAAAAGGTACCACAAATAATGAAGTAATTTCAATACCAAAACCATATGCATCAAATGCTACAGCATCCACATTTTTAAAAGAAGCTAAATGAATTAAAGTTGGAAATAGCAAAAATATAATAGTGGGAGTGTCAAACTTCCCCTCTCAAAACTAGATAAATATAACCAAAATAAATAAGTAAAAAGGCAAGGAGATGAATAGAATATTAGGTAAACTAGATATGATAGATATCTCTAAAGAATTGAATGGGAATAGAAAGAAATATACTTTTTCTAAGTGATACATGGTATCTTTACAAAAATTGACCACATATTAGGTCATAAAAGCTTTATATTTGAATACGGAAAATCAGAACTATTAAATGCATTCTTTTCAAATCATAATGCAATGAAATTATATTTAATGAGGAACCATGGAAACATATTAAAACATAAGGTAAAAGTCATAGGAACAATAAAATAAATATTTTAATTAAAGAGTATGAAAATAAAGAAACAACATACCCAAACCTAAGGTATTCAGCAAAAATGATAAGCAAAGGAAAACTTATATTTTAAATTCTCAAAGTAATAAAATAGATTTAAAAAGCAGGCACATGAATTGGGTATGTAATTTTTTTTTTAAATAGAAAAGAAGGGGCAGCTAGGTGGTGCAGTGTACAAAGCACTGGCCTTAGATTCAGGAGTACCTGAGTTCAAATCCGGCCTCAGACACTTACTAGCTATGTGACCCTGGGCAAGTCACTTAACCCCCATTGCCCGCCAAAAAAACCAAAAAAACAAAAAATAGAAAAGAATAAACTAAAATTCTCCAATTAAACACCAAATTGAAAACCTAAAAATTAAAGGTAAAATTAACAAAATTAAACATAAGAAAAATAAATTAATAAAACTAGAATTTAGTTAATATAATTTTTAAAGAGAAGGAAAGCAAATTATTACAAAAATGAAAAGAATGAATATATCATTAATAAAGATAAAATCACAAGAATTATTAGGAGTTATTTTGCCTAATGATATGCCAATAAATTTGACAATTTAAGTGAAATGGAAGAATACTGACAAAAATTTAAACTGCCTAGATTAACAGAACAGAAAATAGAATCTGTAAATCAAGCTATTTTATAAAAAGAAATTGAATAGGCCATAAATACGATTCCTAAGAAAAAAGCATCAGGGCTAAGATTTACTAGTAAATTCTACCAAATGTTTAAATATTTACTAATTGAATATTAAATACATTATTTGGAATAATAGGCAAATGAGTCCTACCAAACTAATATTTTGAAACAGATATGGTACTGATATCTAAAGTAAGAAGAGCAAAAATATAAAAATAACAGTATAGACCAATTTCTTTAATGAGTGTGGATGTAAAAATTGCAAATAAAATGCCAGCCAATAATATATCACAAAGATTATACATAGTTTCCAAGTGGGATCCAAACCAGGAATGTAGGAATGGTTTAAGACAAGTGAAATTATTAGCATAATCAATTATATCAATAAGAAAAATATTAAAATCATATGATCATATTAATAGGTAAGGAAAAGTTTCTGACAATATATAACACTTGTTCCCATTAAAAATACTTGAAAACATAGTTATAAATCAATTTTTCCTTAGAATGATAAGAAACATCCACTTAAAGCCATAAGGAAGCTTTCTTTGTAATGGGAATAAGCTAGAAGCCTTCCTAATAAGATTAAGAATGAAATGAGAATGCTCATTGTAACCAATATTATTCAATATTATATTAGAAATGCTAGCAATAGCAATAAGAGACAAAAAGTAATAGAAGGAATCAAAATGGGCAATAAGATAATAAAACTATCTCTTTTTGTAGACAATATAATACACTTGCAGAACCCATATGACCAATTTGACTTTTCAACAAATTTTTCTCTTTATTAGACTTTTGTACATCTTTTACCATTTGGTCTATTCTGATTTTTTAAGGTATTGTTTTCTTCAGTATTTTTTGTGCTTCTTTTACCAAGCTGTTGATTCTTTTTTCATGATTTTCTTGCATCACTCTTATTTCTCTTTGTAATTTTTCCTCTACCTCTCTTCCTTGATTTTTAAAATCCTATGCCATGGCCTGAGACCAATTCATATTTTTCTTTAAGGCTTTTGATACAGGAATTTTGACTGTGTTTTCTTCTTCTGAGCTTACATTTTGATCTTGTCACCACAGTAACTTTCTATAGTAAGGATCTCTTTCTGCTGTTTGCTCATTTTTCAGCTTATTTCTTGATTTTTAATTAAGTAGGGCTCTGCTTCCAAAGTAGAGGGGGCACTGTCCCAAACTTCAGGTTTTTTGTACAGCTATTTTCAGAGGTAATTCTTTGTGTTGTAAGTTTTCAGTTCTTTATAGGTGGCTTGCTCTAAGGAGAAGTGTGTTTACTACTCTCCTGTACTGTGCTATAGACTGTGAGTGACCACAAGTACTTTTTAATACTTTTGACCAGGTACTTTGACCGGGCTCCCCATTCCCCTGCAGCCAGAAACTCTGGTGTGCTGGTACTCCTCCTTTGTCTAGGACTGAGTCTTAGGCCTGCAACACAGATCCAACTATGGACAATGCAACATAATTCTTCTCCAGTTCCAGCAAAGAAACCCCTGTAATCTTTTTATGACCAGTTTCCTGGTCCCTTACTGTTTTTAGGCTGAGAGGTCTGGAAACTGCCACTGCCACCACTGATTCACTAGACCCTAAGGCCTGCTCTTGATTTGCTGGGGCCAGATTTGTGCAGGTGGAGCCTGTATTGGACTGCACTCCAATTTCAACCTGGTGCAACAGACCTTTCCTGTCAACTTTGTAAGATGTACTGGGAAGGAAAATTGTTTTAGCCCAAGACTTCATCTTTTTGTGGGTTCTGATACTCTAGAATTTTTTTGAGTCATGTAATTGGAGGGATTTTAGGGAGATCTCAGGTATTTCTGTGCCTTTTTTCTAACATCATGGCTTCATCTCCAAAACATTTTTATACAAATAAAGTCAGATTTAAATAACTGGAGATATATTAATTGTTCATGACTGGGCAGAGCCAATAATAATCAAAATGACAATTCTGCCTAAACCAATTTACTTATGCAATGTCGTCCCAATTAAATTATCAAGTAATTATTTTATTGAACTAGAAAAGGTAACAAAACTCATTTGTAAAAACAAATAGTCAAGTGTATCAAATGAATTAATAAATAATGCAAAGGAAGGTTTGGCAATACCAGATCTTAAACTATATTATAAGGCATTAATTATCAAAACTATCTGGAACTGGCTAAGAAAGAGAAAGATGAATAAGTGGAACAGAAAGAAAGACAATACAGATTGGTAAATGAGTATAGTTACCTTGTGTTTGACAAATGTAAAGATTTAAGTTTTTTTTATAGGAGTTCACCATTTGGTAAAAATTGTTGAGAAAACTGGAAAACAGTATGGCAGAAATTAGTCCTAGAACAATATCTTAAACCATTTACAAAGACAAGGTCAAAATAGATACATGGCCAAGATATAAAGGGAAAGATCATAAGAAAATTGCAAGAATATAAAACATATTGCTTATCAGACTTATGGATACAAGAATAATTTATGAATCAATAAGAGAAGCATTGTGAAATATAAAATTAATAATTTTGATTGTTTTAAATGATAAAGTTTCTGTACAAATAAAACTGATATAGCCATGATTAGAAGGAAAGAAGAAATTTGGGGAGATTTTTTAGACAGTTTCTCAAATAAAGAGCTCATATCTCATACATGTAGAGAACTTTGTCAAATTTATAAGAACACAAGTCATTGCCCAATTTATTAAATGGTCAAAGTATATATATAAACAAAGTTTTTAAATGAGGAAATGAAAACTATATATATTTATATGAAAAAATGCTCTAAGTAATTATTGATTAGAGAAATGCAAACTGAAACAACTTTGAGACATCTCACACCTATCAGATTAGCTAAAATGATAGAAGGGGGAAATGACAAATCTTGGAGGGGATGTGGAAAATTTGGGACACTAATACACTGCTGGTGGAACTGTGAAATAATCCAACCATTTTGGAGAGCAATCAGGAATTATGCCCAAAGAGTTATAAAAATGACTTACATCTTTTGACCCAGCAATACCATAATTAAATCTGTTACCCAAGGTGATCAAGGAAAAAATAAAAAGAACCTATATGTTCTAAAATATTTAAAACATCTTTCTTTGTGATGGCAAAGGACTAGAAACTGAAGGGATGTCCATTAATTGGGGAATGGATAAACAAGTTGTGGTATATGCTTGTGATGGAAAACTACTTTGCTATTAGAAATTATGAGCTGGTTGGATTTAGAAAAAATGTGGAATCACATGAAATAATGAAGAATGAAATGAGCAGAACCAAGAGAACATTGTATACAGTAAGAACAATTTTGTTCAAAAAGTAACTGAAAGACCAAGTTATTGTGAGTATTCAAAATATTCAAATCAACTCTAAAGGATCTATGAAAGAATGTGCTATCCACCTCCAAAGAAAGAATTGATACATACAAGTATGCATATTATATTTATATATATATATATATATATATATATATATATATATATATATATATATATATATATATATATAAATCTCTGTCAAATGGTGGCCTTCTTTAGTGAGAATGGGGGCGACAGGGAGAGAGACAGTTCAAAACTTAAAGTGCAACAAAAAATAAAATTTAATTTAAAAAGAAAATGTGTATATGAGTAATTGCTGTTTGTTTTATTAAAGTAATGTCTATGATCTTTTCCATTACTTTGAAACCTTCTCTCTGCAATAACATTAAAATTTTGCTTGCATGACTTTCTAATTCTTATGTCGCCTAGATGGGTTTTATTTGTATATATTGTGTCCCATAAAACTCTCTTTCATGACTTTATCTTTCATAATACCACTTTCTAAAATGGGACATCAGTTATGTGCCACAAAGTGGTTGAAGCCAACCATCATTTCTGATTAATACGAACTTCACATAAATGTTGGTAATTTGTTTTTCTATTTCATATATATTGTTTTTCTTAACTTGAACTCTAAATGTAGTCATCTTTTGTGAAAGTATTCCTAGAGGTCAGTTTCATTCTCATTTTTTTTTTGGTTTTGATTTTTTTCCTGGAGTATGAAGCAATATTTTTAGTAATCACGGTTTTCTGATTAAATTTTAACCCTAAATTAGTATTGCCAATGTTTAGCATATCTCACTACTTTGCAACCATAATAAGCAAATGGTTGTTAATTAATCAATAAATATTTAATAAGCCCATACTATATGACAGATATTGTGCTAAGCCACAGAGACACAAAAAATGTCCAGAGAAAGTCCCTGCCCTCAATTAGTTCCCAATCTAGCAGTGGAGACACATACAAATATACAAAAAAAAAAAAAAAAACCCATACAGGATAAAAAGCAATTAACACAGGAAAGGCACTAGAATTTAAAGGCATTGGGAAAGATTTCCTGGAGAAGATAAGATTTTAGTGGGGACTTAAAGAAATTCAGGGAAGCGAGTAGCCATAGTTGAGAAGGGAGAGCAATCCAGGTTTGAGGGTCAACCAAAGTAAATGCACTGAGCCAAGAGATGGGAGTGCCTTTGTTCATGGAACAGATTTGAGGCCAGTGTCACTGTATCTAGAAGTACATGGTGAACAGTAAGGTGTAAGAAGACTGGAAATGTAGAAGAGGGCTAGGTTGAATAACAAACATAGTATTTTGTATTTTATCCTGGAAATGATAGGGAGCCATATAATTAATTAAATGGTGTTCAGGGTAGAGTGACATGGTTAGACCAGTGCTTTGGAAAATCACTTTAGTTGATGAATGGAGAATTGATTGGACTGAATGGCCTCAATATTTTTCTGTAAAATATGAGGCAAGATTGTCAGCTGATAGAGTGAGGGTAGGGGGAACCATAGGAGACTAGGTTAACTATGCTTTTTGAGGCAATTTTTGAGTTTTTGAAACCTTTTTGGGACTATTGTTTTGCATATGATAGAGATAGGTAGAAAGACAGGGAGGCAGACAGACAGACATATAGATATGGTATCATTTTAAAGCTATCTTTTTCCTGTTTCCTTTTTTTCAAGTTGGTGGGTTGTAAAAAGGTGCTGGATTGAATTTGTCATAATTATTTATGCTTAACTTGCTTCTTATTTAATTTTTGATTATGATAATTGTGTGACTAGTACATCATTTGAGTGCACATAGAAAATTGATTCTAAAATATTTCCTTTCTGTGCCTGTATGTATCATTTAAAAATATTTTATATAATAATTTCTTTCTGTATGATGTCAAACAAAAATAAATACTAAATACAATTGATTATTATTTCCTGGTTCATGACATTGGTCTTTCTGATAGGGTCAGAAAAAAAAACTAGATTTTTTTTCAAAAATAATGCAATGAATTTAAAATAATATGACAGAGAATATATGGGAGAAATAAATGCAATATATTCTTGAGATATTCAATAACATATTACACTAAAATAAAATTTGGGGCATAAAAAAGAATAAAGTCTTGCATGAATAGCAGAAAATTAAATTTTTCATTGTTTCTTTGAAAGTGAATTTCTACCACTATGGACTATAGAAAATAATTATTTGTATATTATGAATAATAATAGTAATTCACATTTTATACAGTTTGGGATTTATAAGGAGCCTTCCTTACAATTATTCTGTGGCATATTGAGGACAATATTGTGATAGACAAGAAACCAAGGCTCAACAAGGTTAGAAGACTCACTCCTTTATCAGGCATTGTGTTCTTTCAAGAATTGTTTAATAACTTCCTAGAAAATAGGCTCAAAAATATCATTCTGTGTTCTTTAGTTCCCTTTTGTTCCAGAAAAGACTATTTAAATTCTTGCTGAATACAACTATAGGTGTTTGATTTATGTAATCAATGTGCTCCTGATAATTTGTGTGAATCTTTTCAATCACAATTAAAATGCAATAATCAAATTCCTTATTTAAAGGCATATATTAAGACTCTTTTTTTAAAGTATGAAAATTCTCATTATTCTATTATAAACTTAGTACTAACACCAATGGATTGTGACATTGTTGACATAAGTAAACCCTAGCCTATCTCTATTGTCTATATTGACTCATCCATATTATATTATAAATTTCCATAGCTGATCAACCTCAAATGTTCATACACTTCCATGAATTCTTTTAACATTACATGAACCCGAGTAATTCGGCTATTCACTTATAGTACTTTAAACATGATACTCGAACAGCCCATTTTCCTTCCTATTTCTTAGTTCTATAAACTATTTTATACCATGTATTATGTTTAAGTCATAATTATCAATATATGATGTACTTCTTATGCCTACTATATCTCTTTTTATTAAGTGATCTTTGGGTCACTTGTGATTTTGAGTCTATGGATGTTTACATTTTCCATAATTTTAAGTGATATGAAATGACCAGATTAAGAGAGTTGGAAATATCAGGTTCTGTTCCTGGGAATAGCATGAAATTATTGAGAGCATTGCATCCCAATGCAATTCAGTCCGTTCTCTTACTACTATTCAGTATAGGCTCATTATCTGCTTTCAACATCTTTCCAAGATTATTTACTGATAGATATCTTAATAGACTGTCTATCCAAATTACTATCATATCAAACCCATGATAATGTATGTTCTTCATCCAGTTAGTTTTTCCTGCATGAATAACTAGGCTTAATTTTTTATTGATTTTCAATTTCATCTAATAGACTATATAGTATGCTAAGACCTTTAATGCAATAAAGACAGTGTCATTCAAAAACATAAGCATCTGATGGAAACTCTGAAAGGAATCTTTCTACCACCAGACATCTACTTGGATATTCTTTATGACAATGGTAAGCACCTCTGTTGAGAATATATCTTCCTTTTAAATCTTATTTTACATTAGAACATTGAAAGTTTATCAGTCAATAATAATTTACTAAGCTTATGTGCCAGGAGTTGTATTAATCATTGGATATACAAAGAAATGTAAAACATTACCCTTAAATTTAAGGAGCTCAATTTTTAATGGGTGGAGATAACCTATATATGGGGGAAAATAACTCTATATATTTACCATGATTGACTTTAGCCCCATTCCCTCAGAGACAGACCTATTATCTCTCCTTCAGGCTTCTCAGGTGCCCTGAGATGGTTCATAGGTGTGCCTATTCTCTGCCTTTAACTCAACAATCCATCAGTTATGTTCTCTCCATTTCTTAGGGGGCATAGATACTAGTATCCCACTCACTTTCAATTAACCACTTAGCATTGAATAGCTTTTACAAAGGAATGTTTACTTCAAAGATATAAAATATTTATTTAAAAAAGAAAACCCTGGGGGCCTATTCTTCCTTATGCCACTTTGGACTCTGGGGAAGTAAGTTAAAAACTTATTTCATTTCTTATATAACATTGGTCACACCAAGTATTTGTTCAAATATGGCACGGCTACTGAATGAGTTTGCAGGTGAGCTTCCACTGAGCTAGATTTCTGAAGGTCACTCCTAAAAGTCATTCCTTGCTCTTTAGGGCATCTATGCTGTCTGGCTGTGAAACTCACACCCTGGAATGACAGGATATGAATAGAGTCTGTACTCTATTCATACCTCAGGGCATAAATATTGTTTAGCCAAAAAGCAGACATCTGAAATTGAAAGGATGAGTTGGTGTGGATACCTCTGGATCTTTTAAACTCAGAATGTCATAGGCTCTATTTCCTTGACTGGTCAATGAACTTCTTCAAGAGTATAGAGGTCAACAGAAACAATAGCTAAAACTGTTGGAATTTTCTGAGTTCTTCTGAAGTCAAGCAAAAAGACTATCTTTCAACTATAGTTAAACAACAAGAACCAGTTGTGTCAAAATATGCTCATAAGCCATTTCTTAAAGGAACTTCCCTTCCATGTCATCACAGTTCCCTGATGAGCAGGTCCCTAATGCCCTAGACATGGAGATTCCACCTTAGGAAACTAATGAGGTCTGTATATTGAACCAACCATAACACATATAAGATATATACAGTGAAAAATATAAGATAACCTTAGAAGGAAACCATTAGTGGTTAGTGGGGGGAACCCTCATGAAGAAGGTAGGATTTGAACCCATCCTTTTTTTAAATAAAAGTATTTTATTATTTTCCAGTTATATATAAGGATAGTTTTCAACATTTGTTTTCATGTTATTTTTAGTTCCAAATTTGTCTCCCACCCTCCCTCCTTCCTAAAATGGAAATCAATCTGATATAGGTTATATATGTGCAATCACATTAAACATATTTCTGCATTAGACATATTGTGAATGAAGAATCAAAGCACAAGGGGAAAAAGCCTCAAAAAAGAAGGAAAAAAAACAGTTCAAAAGTAGAAACAGTATGGGAACCCAAGTCTTAATGAAGCCAGATATACCATGAGCTAGAGATAAAAGAAAGAGCATTCCAGAAATAATGGATAGCCAGTGTAAAGGCACAGAATTGGGAGATGAAGTAATGGTAGCACTCTCAGCAGAAATAAGGTACTTCTCAGCAGAATCTAGATTACTCTGGTCTGTGCAAGGAATAGCAAGTATGCCAATTTAGCTGGAACATAGAATGCATGATAGAAAATAAAGTATAAGAAGGCTGGAAATTTAGTAAGGTGGTGGTTGTGAAGAGCTTTACATGTCCATAGAGCATTTAATATCATATTCAGAAGGAAGTACAATACCACTGGAGTTTATCGAGTAACTTGGAGTTAGGTAACCTACTCAGAGCTGCCATTTAGGAAAAGTATGTTGATAGCACAATGCAGGGTAGATTGGAGTAGAGAGAGAAATTGACTATATCAAGTGTCCTATAAGCCTTTGGCTTCCTTTTCATCTTAAGCTTGAACCATGGTCTCTTATACAGAATCATAGATTTATAATTAGAAGATACATATGAGAGGTCATTGTTTTGTTTGTTTTTTTTTTATTAACACCATCTGTGCTTATGGTCACTATGAGCTCAATAAGGGAAGATGCTAAGTAACCTACGCTGATGATCTTTTGGTTTTGTTTTGTTTCCTTTGGACAAGCAATGAATCCATCATCATTAACACCATTATTTGGTCTCCAATGAAAACCTGTGAGTCATCCTTCCACTTAGCTATTAATTCTTCATGTCTTTTGCTTTCATTTGGAATGAGAATGCCAATATTGATACAGTTTAAGTTTCTCTTTGAATATGTCACCTCATCAGTCATCAAACATGGATCTGTCTTTCAGAGTACCAACAGTTATGTTAATATTCATATATTCTCTAAAGACTGTGAATTTCTGAACACCTTGAGTTTCTTGTTATCTGTTTCCTTTCTTAAGGTCAAATTTTTGTATATTGAATTTCATTAAGACAAAATATACCTATATTTAGAATAGATTTCCCCTTATCCTCAAAAATAATAGGGGTCTATTAAAAAATTCCTAAAATTCATTCATATAAAAACACAGAAATATCAAAGTTACTCAGTAACCATCTTGAAACAAATTTTTCATTTTAAACTGAATTTAAGCTTAATTCCAATATAAAACAAGAGAAGGGAGAGAGAATGTTCTTTGCCTCTAGAGCTAAAAGAAAATTTAGATTTGTCCTATTTCAAGAGCTGTAAAAATATTGCCTAATACCATAATTCTCATGTTTATTTTCATTATGAATTGCCATTTTACTGCCAAAATAATCAATGTAAAACAATGTCATATATGGGAGCACACATTTGACCAAGGTGAATTCTTTGAGCAAATTAGACTTTCCCCCCTATTCTAATAAAATTTTGTTTCACAACCTAAAATCATATGGCATGTTTGCATCCTAAATCTATTTTTATTTAATAGTAAACCATAAAGAATTGAGAGGTTATTAAAATGTCATTTAATACGATTAATGATGGGCTAGTTTCCCTCTCTGCATCACTAACAGAATAAGCAAAACTTTTTTTTCCTCTCACATTCTTGCTAACTGTGCAGTTTACATGTCAGAAAATATAATTATGGCACTCATCCCTCATCTGTAGAGGGAGATTTATGACCATTGTCTTCAGGGTAAAGAAGCTTTATGTTCCATCCAAAGGGACTTGATTAGCTAATTTATGTGAGCATTAAGCTCAGTCTTATTGAGGATGAAAAAGATGAAGTTTGGTTAAGATCCAGTTCCTGTTCTCCAGAAGTTTATAGTCACATTGGGGACACAAGACACTTGTACATGCACCACAGGAAAGTAAAATTAAAAAGACAATCTGATTAATGACCAAAAGTTGTCTTTAGCAAAGAAGAAAAGGGTAAATGTTGAAATATTTTATTATTATCCTAATATGTTAGAATTGATTGAAATTTACAAATATCACATTCTAATCAATTGAGTAGTATGGTTAATATTAGGGTAGGTAAAAAATCAGTAGGTTAACTAGAATTTATTATGTTTACTATGTGCTAAGCATCAATCTACATGTTAGGGATATAAAAAAGGTCCCTTGAAACCCTCAAGAAAACAAACAAGCTACAACAACAACAACAAAAAAAAAACAACAAACAAAAAAACAAAACAATCCCTGCTCTCAAAAAGCTCTCACTATAATGAAAGGTATAACATGCAAAAAAATGTATAAAAAGGATAAACAGGATGATCTGGGTAGCATTTCAAAAGAAATGTACTAATATTAAGGATGAAGACTTCTTGTTAAATATGGAACTTTAGTTGAGACTTGAAGAAAGCCAGAGAAGCCAAGGTTGAGATTAATGAGAGGACCAACACAAAACAATGTCTATATTGATATATGGAATAGAACTAATGTCCTCAAATGCAGCAGAGAAAATTAAATTTGCATCAAAGACAGTTGTTTTGGTGTGTTTCTGCTGCTGGATTGATTTCTTAAAAGCATAATGGCACTCTATCAACACTGTTGGCTTGTTTTCAGTAAGAGACTTTAACTAGAATCTTATTGAAATTAATTTCTTAAATAAGACAATAATCCCAGACATTTCTTTTTTTTCAAACAGCTCTTTATCCATTTTTACCAATGACATAACACAACTAAAATAGGCATTTTATATCAACAGATGACAATCTAATAATAGTTACAACATAACTCATGTTGATTAATAAGTCCTTATTAATGATGAAAATATGCTATACATACATTGAATTAATCATTAAAATGAAACTCATGGGCAAAACTTCCCAAATTTTCATGAGGAGAAACCATTTCATTTGAAATATGTCTATAAAAGAGTTGAAATTGGGGGCAAAGCCAAAATGGTGAAATATGGCAGGAACTTGACTGAAACACTCCCAAATTCATCTCCAAGCAAATATAAAACAATGCATCAAAGTGAATTCTGGAGTGGCAGAACCAAGAAAAGATAGAGTGAAATAATTTTCCAGGCCAAGGTAACTTAGAAAATTGGAAGTAAGTGTCTGTCTCACTTGGGTCTAAGGGGAGTAAAGTCCAGTACAGGCAGCATCTGGGTAAGCCAGAAATGAGTCCTAAGCCCTGGCACAGGTTAGGGGTGAGGTGAGGCTCTGTATCTCCAGTACAACAGGTCGACAGCAAGGAGATAAGCAGGAAGTTTTCAGATGAAAACAAAAAAAACCTAACAAGGTTATTTATAGTAATATGGGAAAATATTCTAATTCACTGTTTAGGAAAATGCAAATTAAAACAACTCTAAGGTATCTATCACAGCTATCAGATTTGCTAATTTGACAGAAAAGGAAAATAACAAATGATAGAGGAGATGTGGAAAACTGGAACACTACTGTACTGCTGGTAGAGTTGTGAACTAATGCAATGGTTCTGGAGAGCTATTTAGTCCTATGCCCCAAAGGCAATCATATTGTACATATCCTTTGATCCTGCAATATCAATACTGTGTCTATATTTAAAAGAGAATTTTTAAAAAGGGAAAGGGACCTGTTTGTACAAATATTTATAGCAGCTGTCTTTGTGGTGACCTAGAACTGGAAATCAACAGAATACCCATAAGTTATGGTATATGATTGTGATAGAATGCTAATAACAAGCAGGATGATTTCATATAAACCTGGAGAGACTTATACAAACTCATGCAAAGTAAAATGAGAAGAACCAGGAGAACATTGTACATAGTAACATTAATATACTATGATGATCAACTGTGTTAACTCTGTTAAGAAAAAAAACTTAGCTATTCTCAGCAATAAAATGATCCAAGAAAATTTCTTGACTCATGATGAAAAATGCTATTGTGGGGACCAATTTTTAAATGGGGAGTGTTAGCTAAGCAGCTCGCTGCAATACTGGGGCAAGGAAGGAGACTGGCAGCCTCCCTCAAAACAGAACAGGATTTATTTTAACAAGAATGAACTTAAAAAAAACCCACCACAAACAGGATCAGTAGGATCAAGGGAAAGGAAATAAAATGGGGAAAGGGAAATTATACAACCTGAAAAGATACCACCGCCCAGGAATGAGCTGAGAATATGTAGCAGAACTCCTGTCTTTCCAGCATCCAGCTAGAATGCCCAATTCTCCTCCCCTAATCCCAGAAAAACCCCACACAGCCACAGCCAATGGCATGACCACTCTGACAGTCACATGACTGCCCTCACTAGGCTTCCAATCATTATAATTTTGCCAGGCCCATGTAGGCATCAGCGAGTGGTGATGACTTGAAGTGCCAGCACCATGGCAATGGCTACAAGCAGTGGGTGGAGCACCGTTCCATTGGTGGAGCCCCAGACCAGTGCGTGCTGAGGCATAAAAACCTCAAATAACAATTAATTCTTTACACTATCCACCTCCAGAGAAAGAACAGGTGGAATTTGAATGCATATCAAAGCATACTATTCTTCATTTTATTTTGTGAGGCTGTGTGTTTTTGTCTATGTTTTATTTCACATTATACATATTCCAATGTTTTCATGATTGCACAAGTATAATCTATTAAATTGGTTACAGTCTCAAGGAAGGGTCAGGGGAGATAGGAAGAAAGGGAGAGAGGCATTTTTTTTAAAAGATGAATGTTAAAATTGTTTTTAAACATAATTAGGAAAATCAAATATTATTCAGAAAATCTTTAGAAACAAAGTAGCTTCATGACTCACAAAGTAAGAGGAGCCAGTGTACTGTGTGGGTATGGGGATAGCTTTAGTGATATATAATATGAATCCACTACAACTCATATGTAAATTGTAGCCTTTTTTTTTTAACAACATCTTTGACAAGAGTCCAACATAGCCTCTGCTTAAAGGCCTCTAGTGATAGGAAGTTGTTACCTAACTCAAAAAATTTCTTTCCCCCAAAGCCATGCCAAAGAAATCTAATACTTCTTACATATTACAACATCGAGGGCAGCTAGTTGGCACAGTGGATAAAGCACCGGCCCTAGATTGAGGAGTACCTGAGTTCAAATCCAGCCTCAGACACTTAACACTTACTAGCTGTGTGACCTTGGGCAAGTCACTTAACCCCAATTGCCTCACTAAAAAAAAATACAAACAGCATCGATACATTCAAAGATTATGAAATATTAGTCTTTTCTTCTTCTGGCTAAAAATGACCAATTTCTTCAATTGTTCATTATGATCATCCTCTACCGATCCATCTGGGATCCAACTCCCTGTGATTCTTCTGAAATTGGGGAGACAAGAATTTACCACAATACTCCAAATTTGATCAGATCTGAGAAGAGTATACTAGGATTATAATCTTCATTGTTACAGTCACTATATTTCTATTAAAACAGCCAAAGTTTATATAACCCTTTTAGCTTAAAAAACCCCACAGGTCTTTGTAACATGAAATATTGTCTAGTCATATCTCCTACATTCTATATTTGTGCTGCTAGCTTTCTGTAATCTAAATACAGTACTTTACATTTAAGTCTATTAAATTTAATAGACTTGGTCCATCATTAGGGATGGTTAAGGTCTTTTTATATCCCAAATATATCCTAAATCTGTCATCCATTTTGTTAGCTCTTCCTCCTAGTTTTACATTTTCTATGTATTTGATAAATATGCAATCAGGGAGTTTATCTAACTCACTGATAAAAATGCTGAACAGAACAGAACAAAGGACAGGTCACTGGGGCCCTTCTCACTTCCCCCCATTCCCTGATTGATTATAGTCTACTAATCATCATTCTGTGAATCCTGTCATTCAACCAGGTCTAAATCTGTCTCGTGGCACTTGCCTAATGGTATTCTCTCTTCATCTCTGGATCTAGCCCACAAGGATATCATGCTAGATGCTACCAAATGCCTGGAAGTAAATTTAGATGTAAATAGTTTGGGGATTCTGTTGATCATAACTCTTCCAAAAAAAGAAAGTGAGATGAGTCTGACATGACGTTATCTTAATGAAGATATGTGTATTCATCACTACTTCACCATATAATTGTTCAGAAACCATCTCTTTAATAATACATTTTTTAATTATGCCAGGAACTAAATCAAGATCAACAGTCTCTAATTTAGAGAATTTATGCTACAATAATCTCTCAGGACTCCAGTCTCTTCTAGAAGACCCGAGAGACTAGTAACTTTGCCTCTGTGCTTCTAAATTCTCTTCCAATTCCAGGTTTAATGCACTAAAAAGATATCTATCGACTTTAGTAATGGTGTTAAAAAAGGAATAAAACCTGCAGGGCATTTATTTTTAAAGAAATTATAAGAAAAAGATGAGATAACAGGATGCTGTCACTTTATTGCTAGATCTGGCCAGATAATTAGGATGATTTGCAAAATTGCCAGGGAACATGGTGCACTTGTAAAGAGTGTCTTTCAAAAGCTTTATAAGGAAGATGCTTCACATTTTTTTTGTATTTTTGAATTACCTCAGTAGTTATTATTTAACCTTTTTTAAAGCCAATGAAACAGAGCATGACATACAGAAATACAAAAAGTTCTGTTCAGAAAGTTTTAAATAGTATCAAATATTTCTTAGTTATTCTGTCTAAGCTTAATTAGTGCTATGAGAATATTAGATTCACAGCATGAACTCCAGAAATAAGATGTATACTTGAGTTTATAAGACATTTAAACAAATTTCATAGCTAATTATCATGATTATTTTTTGTTACTTGAAGGATACAGGAATATAAAAATTACTCTGAAGTTGAAACTGATTATTTGTTTGCATCCTGGAATGCATACAATATTTAGAGAATTCACTCCATCTTCATTCTCACTAGCAGGTGTGTCATACTTGAAAAACTTATTGTGTATGATATCAAATTTAATCATAACCTCCTTACCATATTTTACCATATCTTGAGTTTTTAACAACCCCAAGATCATGACCCATCATGCATATACCATTGACTCTTTACTCTCAGCCTCATGTCTAATTATTTCTCTTTCCTTTCACTCAACTCATTAACTTATTTTGGACTATAGTGGTGTACATGCCAAAGAGGTAGTAAAATGGTACTAAAGTGGCATATAGTGGTAGATAGAGTGCTGGGCCTAAAGTCAGGAAGATCAGAGTTAAAATATGGCCTCAGACACTTAACCCCTATTTGCCTTCTTTTTTCAACTGTATAATGGAGATTATAATAATAGCATCCAACTCCCAGGGTTATTGAGAAGATATAACATCATATTTTCAAAGTGTTTAGTACAATGCCTGGCACATCACAGGTTCTTAGCAAATAAATGTTTCTATTCTTTTCAACTTCTTGCAAACCAAAACTGTTCTTTCCAAAGTTACTAACAATCTCTTAGTTGACAAATCCAATGGCCTTTTCTCGACCCTCATTCTTCTTGACCTCTCTGCAGTTTTTGACACTGTTGATCACTCTCTCCTTCTTGATACACACCTCTATCTAAGTTTGTGGGACACAACTGTCTCCCGGTTTTCCTCTTACTTATCTAACTGCTCTTTCTTTGTCTCTTTTGCTGTATCTTCCTCCAGATCATGCCTTATAACTGTAGGTGTCCCACAGGAATCTATTCAGGGCCCTTTTTCCTGTATAATACTTTAATTGGTGATATTATGAGCTCCTATGGATTTAATTAGCATGTCTATCATAATGATTCTCAAAATCTACATATCATGTCACAATATCTCTGCTGACCTTCAATCTCTCATCTCCAGCTATCTTTCAGATATCTTAAACTGGATTCCAGTAGACATCTTAAACTCAATATGTCCAAACGAGAACTCATCTTTACCCCTGAACTCTCTCTCTTCTTACTTTCCTTATTACTAAAAATAGAAACACCATCTTCCTAGTCTCATACCTAGGAGTTATCCTTAACTCTTTATTATCATTCTCAAAAGCTTGGATACAAGCTTTTGCCAAAGCCTGTTGATTTATCTTTGCAACTTCTTTTCTGTTCCAACCCTGCCACCACTCCAGCACAGGTCTTCATTGCCTCATGCCTGGATTACTGCAATAGCCTGCTGGAAGATATACCTGCCACAAGTCTCTCTTCATTACAATCCATCTTCCATTCAGTCACTAAATTGATTTTCCTAAAGCACAGATATGATGATGTCATATATACACACACACATGCACACACACACTCACACACACACACGCACACATACACTCAATAAAGTCCACTTCTTTGTTCATGAAAGATTTAATGGCTTTTTACTACACAAGGTCCAAAATTTTATACCTAAGGCACTCTACATTTTGGCTTGAACCTGTTAACCATTTAGTAGATCTACAATTTCATCAATGAAGTTACTTCTTCAAATAATTATCTCCATGCCTTCCCATCCTATATAATTTTATGCATTTTTCTCATGAATTTCAATGGATTACATGGAATTTATACCCATTGAACTGGGGACCTTTGTTTGGTTCTTCCAATATCGGTGAGTGCTTTGCCTTGTCCAAGTGGCTTTAACACACCTTCCTAAATTTATCTCCCACTGTTCTCCAGGAAAAATAATTTGAATCAGGCTGATCTACTCACAATTCCTCCAATACAATACATGACACAAACAGAACACATACAAACACATATAAACATATATACACTTCTTTATCTTTACTCATGCCTTTCAGTGCCCACTTCAAATTTCCCCTTCTCCTGTGCCTGTACAAATTCTATCCATTCTTCATAAATTCTTCCTTCTGTATAGTGATTATTCTGTACTCTGAACTTCTTTCTACATCATTTATTATTCAATTCAATAAGGAGGTATTAAGCATCCACTATGTGATAGGTACTGTGCTCAGAGGCAAAAAGTCCTGCCCTCAACGAGCTTACAGTCTAATGGGGGAGACAACATCCAAACAAATATACGTGTATGCATACATGTATGTACGTATGTGTATTTAGATATACATACATATATATGAATGTATATGTATAGACACAGAGCAAGCTATATACAGGATAAATAGAAACTGATTTTCCATTTGTTTGCTATATGCATAGTCTGAATTCTACAACCAGACTATGTGTATAGCAGACAAATGGAAGAGAGGATCTAAAAATGATAGAAAGAAATTTGATTAGTAGAAACAACTAATCTGGCTAATTCAGATTCACAAATTAGATTCATTCCTGTTTGCCAACTGTAGACACTATCAGAGAGGGATTTTCCCCTTCATATTGTATCTAATTTATGTTTTTTAATTATACTCACACTTTTCTTAACTTATATTGAATCACCTCCAAAATCCATTCCTAACTTTTCAGCTTTTTTCACACTATATCTTTTTTTTTTTTTTTTGTGGGGCAATGAGGGTTAAATGACTTGCCCAGGGTCACACAGCTAGTGTCAAGTGTCTGAGGCTGGATTTGAACTCAGGTACTCCTGAGTCCAAGGCCAGTGCTTTATCCACTGCACCACCTAGCTGCCCCCCACTATATCTTTTTTTATTCTGAACTTAAATGCCAAAGTAGAATACAAAAAGAGGGTTCTTTCTGAAACTGTGAGTTTCCATTTCATGCCACTTACTTTTTTTTAAAGTATATCATGAACTTCACATGTTACTTTCAAAACTATCCTGTTTGTCTCTGTTTCCTTCTGAACTTCTTTATTCTTAGAACTTTAAAATATAAATATAAGGTCTCTCTTTTTTGGCCTCGCTATTATTAATTTCCCCTTCATACCCAAACTTCCACAAACTGAAAACAGAGAGAAAAGGGGGGACTCCAACTTTGCAATAAATATGCATAATCAAAACAAATCCATACAGTGACCAAATTTTACAAATGTAGATCTCTTTCTGCATCTTGTATCTATCTCTCCTATGTCAGGTTCTTTGGAAATTTGTTTGATTTTAAGCTTTTCAAAGTTATTTTTCTTTACAATGTTACTGTCTTTATGCAAATTGTTCTCTTGGTTCTGCTCACTTCATTCTGCTTCAGTTTATATTACCTAAAATTTCTCTGAAACTATCCCTTTTCATTTGTTAGGGTACCAAAATATGGTTTCATACTAATGGATGCAATTTTTTTTTTTTAGTGAGGCAATTGGGGTTAAGTGACTTGTCCAGGGTCACACAGCTAGTAAGTATTAAGTGTCTGAGGCCGGATTTGAACTCAGGTACTCCTGACTCCAGGGCCGGTGCTCTATCCACTGCACCACCTAGCTGCCCCCATGGAAGCAATTTTTAAAGCTATTCCCCAATTGCATATGAAACAATTTTTTCACTATTTTAGATTCTAGTTCTTTTCATTTCTTTTCCCCTTTTAGTATCCCTTTGGAATCGGGAAGTTTGATATAATACAAAGTATTAATGTCTATTCCATTTCTTCCACAAATTTCTAAAAATTGTCAGTTGTCTCCCTTCTCTGTTCATCAATTGCCAAAGATATTTAGCAGTTTAGCACTTCATTAGCAGGACTCTCATATTCTCTAGCTGTAATGTAGTCATCTCTCTACAAAGGTTGTAAGTTCCATGATGATAGAGGTTAGAGTCTCATAAAAGTAGAACCTGTCTTATGAACCCTGAAATTAGCAAAACTCTTCTACAAATAAAAAGTTACTGTTGCTCTCCCCTTTCCCTCTCTTCAACTACTGCCACTTAAGTACTGTCCAATCACCTTTGGAGGATCTTCTAATAGTGTTCTATCCTACTCCTCAAAACAGAACACTATCCTGAAGCTTTCCAAGCAATGATTCAGTTGTATAAAGCCATTATGCTATCTCTTTCAATATTGAAGAGTTTAAAATTAGAGAGGCCCTCAATTCATCTTAGAGTGAATCAGAAATGGGGTAAGGACTTGAGAGAACTTAGTATTTAGTACTCTTGAGGCTTCAAAATTGTTTTGGCTTGCTTGTTTTGTTTTGGAGGAGTTAGTTCATGGTTCATGCATTAAAGAAGGGGGAGTTACTGGTATTAATTTGGTGTAACCACATTATGGAATAAGTGGAATTTTGTGGGTAAACCTTATGGCCATAATTCACCACCTATATACCTTAACCCCTACAATCTAAGTCTTCAATTTGTATTACAAGCCCAACTATCATTAGAAAAATTTTCAGTACACGAAGATATTTAACGTCCTTGACATTAACATCCAATTGACAAAAGAAGCCTGATGTATATAAAAGAACATATTATTGAAGCCCAAGGAGGAAAAGAATCAAATGGATCATGTAGTCCAACCCCCTACCAGAAGCACTAGTGCTTTCTATAATATCCCTCAAATCTGTGAATATATAAATAGAATTATATATATATATATGTATGTGTGTATGTATGTATATATATGTATGTGTGTGTATGTATGTATGTATGTGTGTGTATATATATATATATACATATATACATATATATATATATAAAACTTTAGAGTCCAAGGCTCAGAATATGCACTACTCCTTGAGACAATCGATGTCATCTTTTAACAATTATAATTTTCAAGAGGCTTTTCTCAAATTGATACAAAATCTGCCTCTAGTTTCTACCCATTTTTCCAATTTTTTTCCTCCACTGTCGAGAAGAATACTTAATTCCTCTTTCACATGGCCATGTCATACATTACCCACCTTCCCTCAAAAATGTCTGTGGCTCCTTATTATGTGTCTAAGATCAAATAGAAATTTCTCTTTTGGGGATTTAAATCTTGTACAACCTGGTCCCTTTGTACTTTTCCAGTATTCTGATACTTTACTCTCTTTCAGGTACCCTATAATCTAGCTACATTGGCCTCTTTGATGTTCCCTAATATGACACTCCATTTTCCAGATCCATGCCTTTGAACTGTCTTTCCCCATCACCCAGAATGTCTCAGCTTAAATCCTACCTTTTTCAGTAAAATCCTCACCTTACCTCTTTCACTGTCTCCACTGACTTCCTTCTGAGATCATGTTCTATCCTATAGCTAGATTTCATATATATTCATATAGATAGTATAGAGACAGATAAATGTATATATATGTATATAGTAGATGTCTGTTTATGTATACAAACACATATGTATACATAAACATATATATGTAAAATATAGCTATCTATATCTATATCTATATCTATATATCTCCCACATTGGGCAGGGATTACTGTTGTTTAGTAATTTTAGTTATATTTGACTGTTAGTGACCCTCTTTTTTAGGTGTTTTCTTGGAAAAGATAATAAAGTAGTTTGGTATTTTCTTCTCCAATTTAATTGATAGATGAGGAACCTGAGGCAAACAGTGGTAAGTGACTTGCACAGGATCGCACAGCTAGTGTCTGAGGACAGATTTGAACTTAAGTCTTCCTGAATCTGGGCCCTGAACCCTAGCCACCATGCCACTTAGCTGCCCACAGTATAATACAGGCCTTCACAGATACTTTTTAACTGACTGACTGACCCTCCAAATATCTGAAGATAAATCATTTCCCTCTTAAATGTTCTCCACTCTAGGATCAGTATGACCAATTTCTTCATCTTATCCTAGTCTAGTTTCATTACCCTGACCTCTGACAATACAAGCATTTGTCAATGCCCCATAAGAGAGTATGAGCCGACACAGGATCCTTTGCTACTCTTTACTCTGGTGCATAACATCACGCTGTACATCTTCCTGGCACTAAGTATCCCAATAAGAAAAGGTTAGTCAAACTAAACCATTAAAATACTTTCAAGGTAGTCAAACATTCATCTTTACGGTAGCTAAACTTAATATTTCATTTGTCTGGATGTCTCCACATCATTTATCAACTCAGTAACAGTGAATCATTAGTCACTAGGGAAAATCTAGCTCACTGTGTTTTCCCTACCTCCTTCTGTTTGATTTCCTTTAGGTTTTTATAAGTATTTTCCGTCATCATCATCATCATCTACTATTCCTGACTGAATTGAAAAGCATGTCCTTTTTTCTTACTTGAAAGTAATGATTTATATGGTTCCTTGGCTCTAGAATTGTAGAGAACCTTAGAGGCTACATATTCCATTTGACAGGAGAGAAAACTAGGTCCAAAGGAGTGAAGTGACTTGGCTAAGATAATATAAGGAGTAAGTGGCAGAGTTAAGATTCAAATTAAAGTTTCTGACTACAAATCCATTATCCTTCCCACTACCTTGAAACAATAACAGATGTAATTTTAAAGAAACAAAACAACTTACAGCAGAAGGATCTAAGTGAACTGAAAGAATTAGGCCATATGCCCAAGAAGCTCAGTAATAGGGGGTACCCAAGGCTTTGGAGACAATAGGATTGGTCTATATTTTTTCTCTCATTAATTAATTCTAAGTTCTCACTATTATAGATAAAAGCTCGATGTCTCCAAGAATATTTCAAAGAGTTACTCTTTTACTGTAATTCACTGACTACTAATTCATTCTTTTATATGTATCTGTTTACAACAGGGATGATATTACGATCAGGCAAAATCATCTATTGGCCTAGGACACAAAATACAACCTTGAAATGCTTCAGGGGAGATTTTCAGAGAATCATTTCCTTGGAACACAACACACTGAGACATTTTTACTGTCATTTTCATAGCAGCAAGAGAAATAGTACTTATGAATCCCTGGGCTTTTTTGGGGCCTCCTTTAAAGGACAAATACATGAAAAGAATTCTATTAGTTCTTTATAATTGTTTTAAACAATCAAATATGGATGAATTGATGGAAGGTTTTTCAAAAGAACTGACTTTTTTTATCCCTGTGAAGAAGGGTGATTCCATTCTCTTAATGAATTTGACTTCAGCTGAAAGTAGGAGGAAAAGCAAGAGGAAATAAATGATTATTGTGTGCCTTATGAAAGGAAAGGAAAGTCCTTTGCCTCTGGTTCACTCATCTAAATGATAAAAAGCCCACCAGTAACAGGAGCATAAATATTCATATGTACAGAAATAGCTGAATGTTTTCACAAATTGCCACATCCCAAATAAACTAGCAGACAATTTCAATACTTCTTACTCTTTAACTATTTCTTTTCCAAATATTGAATAAATAATTAACCCCATGATGGTTTGACTTCAATAATCAAATAATTAATGCAGAATGTCCATTGGGGCAATGCTCTCATTTTCAGAGGACACTCAAAGCAATAAAGTCTACAAGGTCCAAACCTGGAGGGAGAGTGACATCAAGTTGCCCTTTCTTCTAACAATTTATGCTGATGATCTTGACATATTCCCAGATTTCCCATTTGTCTTCTACAGGTCTTGCTTGCTTTTCAAAGATAGAGTAGAAATGAAATATTATATATGATAGTTGGATTTCATGAAACTTCATGTCATCCTTAGAAATGCCAATAGAAGGATCCCAGTGATAGTAGTAGCTATTGTTCAAAGAATTTTTTCCAAAATATGGAGCAGTAAATGAAGCTTTAGCCTGAGAATAAGTATGTTTTAGAGTCATTTATAGAAGTTCATTGATTGCTAGTGGAGAATGTCTAACATATCTGTGCTTCTCTTCTGCATGACCCACATTTGCATTTGTAATATGGATGAACAGAACATAGTAGAATAAAGAGGAGAGCAAAAAAAGCATTTATTAAGCATTTACTATGTAACAGACATTATAGTAATTCCATTACAATTATTGTCTCTCTAAAGTATGTGGGAAATAAATATCTCTCTTATATTTAATAACTATTTATTTTATTAGGACCAAGTTTTTTCCCCTTTTCTACTTCTTCATCCAGAAACCAACCAGTGTGGGAAATCTGTCTTAGATATTTACCCAGCTTTCTCGCTTCCTGGACATCTTGTCAGCAGGTTCCTGGATGCATGTCCTCCCGCACCATAGGCAGGAAGATGGTGGCCACAACGAAAATGAAAAGGTCACTGGAGTCCATTAACTTGAGGCTCCAGCTGGTGATGAAAAGTAGCAAATATGTCCTAGGCTACAAAGAGATCCTGAAAATGATCAGACAAGGCAAAGCCAGATTGATCATCTTGGCCAACAACTGCCCAGCCTCGAGGAAATCAGAGATTGAGTATTATTCCATGTTGGGCAAAACTGGCATACATCACTACAATGGCAACAACATTGAATTGGGTATAGCATGGGGGAAGTACTACAGAGTTTGTACACCGGCTATCATTGATCCAGGTGATTTGGACATCATTAGAAGCATGCCAGAACAGACCAGTAAAAGGTAAACTGTACAAAAGTATTCTCTAATAAATTGACAAAAGCTTGTTTAAAAAAAAAGATATTTACTCAGGCTAAGATCTAATGAGACAGTAAAATAAATTCTAAGTTTAGGCTAATTGTTGTATTCCTGATCATTGTGTTTTCTTAGAAAGGTGGGGGGGGAAGGGGCAGTATTGATTCTCCTTATTATCAAGACAGGTGATATGGAAATTGATTTCTCTTTTACCAAGATTTGAGTGACCTAAGTCATGTACCCCAACATAGCCCACCCACAAAGTCAGAGTTGAGTAGTCGCACCTCAGGAACAACCTCCTCTTCAAAGGGCACATAAACTGTGACCCCACTACCATTAGGAGTTTTTGATCTGAGAGAGATAGCTAAATGACCATTTTTTTTATTACTAACCTGTTAGCCTTCCTAATAAAATGATTAAATTATTAAGAAACTATGTCTGTATAACTTTTTAATTGACACAAGTAGGATTTTACAGTTGAAAAATTACCTTAATAATTACTGAGCACAACCTTTGATTTCATATACAAGGAAACTGAGGCTCAAAGAAGTTGTGGCTTCCCAAGATCATGTAGCTATCCATTAGTCAAGATAAGACTATAACCAAATTTCTCTGACTCCAAGTCCAAAGTTATGTCTGAAGTTTGCAGACATTCTTTGAAGCTGATGGAATAAAAAACATTAGAAAGCTGTCATATCAGAGATACAGCCTCTGCTGTATCATTATATAATCATCTATATCAAATGTGAAACTGTAGCCAACAAAGAGTTAATGAGCAGATCCATAGGATACAGGATACCAAAGAAAAGTGGAATCATAGATAACCCAAGTGATTGCTTTGCCTGCTTTTCCAAGGGTTGGCATACAAGGAGAAAGACATGCAGAAATGCCCTTATCAAAGAAGGCTCCAAGAAATCCAAACACTTGAAAAGAGACTCCCTGAGGCTTTGGGCTTCATTTATTATACTGAGTCATCATTGCAATTAATTAAATCTACCATTAGGTGCCAAGATAATTGGCTATCTATCAATTATCAAAGAGAAAGTTCCACTTTTCTTCCCTAAATTTTCTACTATGAACTGACCTCAAGATCCCATAATGATGATTACACAATGCACCTCTGAGTATCTCTGAACGATCCTTTATCATAGAACTGCCTCTGATTTGTGTCTCTAGATTCATAATGTGTAAATATTTTGACTTAATGGCCTAATTTGGGGGGACTAATCTGACTGGAGGACTAATGTGGGCACTTTTGACTGGCTGTCTATTGGACTGCTATTAATTTAATATGGGCCATTTATAAAGTTCCACCATGCTGCTCTACTCCCAAAATTGATAAGCAAAAGATTAAGAAGCCTCTTAACTAAATAATCAAAGCAGAGTTTATTTATAAAAATAAATGTTAGAGATAAGAGTTAAGAAATGCAAATTATACAACCTGTCTACTTTTAATACAATAAAGGCTGTTGTTGCCTCTTGCCTTAGGGTATGTTCCACTTTCACTGCTCAGCTCCTTTCTTCTAACTCCAAGCCCCTTTTACTTTGTTGATCCCACTGCTTATAACTTTCCTCTCCATACTGCCACTGCTGAACCGCTGTGTTTCTCTTTCACTAACCTCTCCTTCCTTTCTCCTAGTGCTCCAGTGTCCTTCTGTTCTCTTAATCTTCCAGCCTCCTTTCAGAGTCTCTAGTCTCTGGAGTCCCCCTTAATCTTGTCAGGCCCCCTTTGTCTATTTCTCCAACCTCTTAACCTTCCAGCCTCTCCCTTGCTTCTAGGGTCTCTAGTCTCTGGAATCCTCCTTAATCTTGTCAGCACCCCTTCTGCTGTCTAACTTCCCGGTATATTCCTTCTAACCACTCAAATCTCGGGGCTCTCTGCACCCCCCCACACACCAAACTAATCTACCAGCTACACTACAGCTGTGGGTGGGGTGGGAGGACGCTCCAGTGTCCTGTGCGTACCACACCCAGGGCTCCAGGGGCATGTGCCCCTGCTGTGCGCCCAGGGACCTCTGCATGGGCTACGTCAGAGGCCAGCCTGGATGAGCCCAGGATCTCTCAGATAGATCTGCCCAGGGCGGTGGGAGCTGGGGCTTTCTGCCCCACCTTTCTGACCTGGCGTCTCAGTCCACAGGGCTTTTTGGCTCAGCTGAAGCTGAGGGCGAGGGGCACCAGCCCCTCACACAGAAAAAACCTTGAGGGCCCAAGGCTTTCTAATCTCAGTCCAAAGGTAGGGTCCCAAAAATTAAAACAAATTTCCACAACAATGAGCCCCAGGATCTCTCCTAAACAATTGTAAACTCTCTGAGGGCATCTTTGTACCCTCGCTCAAGGCAGAGAATACTGCCTTCTAGATAAAAACATACAATAAAAGGTGTTTAGCGGGGCAGCTAGGTGGCACAGTAGATAAAGCACCAGCCCTGGATTCAGGAGCACCTGAGTTCAAATCTGACCTCAGACACTTGACACTTACTAGCTATGTGACCCTGGGCAAGTCACTTAACCCCCACTGCCCCGCAAAAACAAAAAAAAAACAAAATTAAATTAAAAAAATAAAAGGTGTTTAAGGAATGAATGAATTCTGAGTGAGAAGAGTAGTGGCTTCCCTTGGTAAGCCTGATTATAAATTGTCAGAACTGGTTTTAGCTTCTGTGATATCGTGAGGTTCTCATCATTAGAGATCTTCAAGTTTATAGTAAAATGTCCCCCTTTTTTTAAGATGCTAGAGAAGTGATTCCTACTATAGGCAGGGCTTCAGCATGGAGACCCAAATGGTAGTGTCCACACCTATAGTAGGGATGCTCGCATGATTCAGGGTTCCAAAGTGTTACATGGCAATTAGCAGTAGAACTTTCCTGGAGGAATACACTAAGCACTATTGTTGTATTTAAGATGAAAAAAAAATAAGGAAATTAAGAAAGCAATTCCACTTCATTTGAAGGATTTGGGCTATGTTGATCTTTCTGCCAGGTATATTTACCAACCATACATGTTTTTAATGTAATATAGTCTTCCTGCTTGAGGAGATGATGATATGGCAAAAGGAATGTTGATTTTGGAATCCAAAGACATGGATTTGAATCCCAGCTCTTTTATCTACTACTTTTATGAGTTTAATCCAATCTAGTTAATCTTTATAAAATTTATCTGAAAAAAAATGAGCAGGTTGGACTAAATGACCTCTAACATGTATTCTTACTCTAAAGTCCTATGGGGTTAGAAGTTGTAAAACAGTTAGCCAGTAACATACTGACATAATAGAGACATAAAGAGTTCTTGGACAGGAAGAACATTGATTCTCAGAAGGCAGATGAAGCAATGAGGATGACTATTATTCTAGGTAATTTGGACCAACAAGGAAGGAAGAACTAATTCGAAAAAACAAAGTAATGGGAACCTTGGGGGAATAATGATCAGTAGAGCCTAGACTTGATTATGTCTAAGGAAGAAAATACTAACAAAGTCAGACCTAATGACTAGAATTTAGGAAATTAGATTTCAAAATAGAGAAAATATAATGAAGATCCTATCACTGGAAAAAAAATAAAAGAAAGATAACTCTATAGAGAAAAGAAGATTCAATAAATGAAATTTTGAATATTCATTCATAAACAGTACTGATGAGGAAAAATAGTGGTAGGTGTCAAAAAAAAAGTCAGATTTGACTTTATAGGGAACTCTTTAGTGAAGTCAGAATTGAAAATGAGTATAAAATACTGGAAGGATGAAGAATAACTAAGGGTAAATGCATTAGACCTTTAAGAACAATGTTGGGAGCATCCACAATGAGCTAGGTTTACAATCTAGCAAATTCAGCTTATAATATATTATTGTGTATTATAGTTATCTCTAGGGCAGCTAGGTGGCGCAGTGGATAGAGCACTGGCCCTGGAGTCAGGAGCACCTGAGTTCAAATCTGTCCTTAGACACTTAACACTTACTAACTGTGTGACCCTGGGCAAGTCACTTAACCCCAATTGCCTCACCAAAAAAAAAAAAAAAACCTGACAGAATTTTGGGGGGCAGCTAGGTGGTGCAGTGGATAAAGCACCAGCCCTGGATTCAGGAAAACCTGAGTTCAGATCCGGCCTCAGACATTTGACACTTACTAGCTGTGTGACCCTGGGCGAGTCACTTAACCCCCATTGCCCTGCAAAACAAAACAAAACATACAAAAAAACCCAAACATACAGTTATCTCTGTGTATATTATGACCTCAAAAGGGCAGAGATTATGTTTTAACTAAACTTTGTAATTTTCTTAGGGCTCTGCATAAGATAGGTATCTAGTAACAGTCTATTGCACAGAATTGAATGCAAATATGTCATTAAGTATATTAGACTGCAATAAGTACAATCATGCCATTGCTCTTCAAACTGTAGATCAATTCCACTAGGCTGGCTCTTTTGGGAGGACGATGACCAACAAGATATATAAATATTTTCTGAGTTTCAATCTGAGTTCAAGCTCAATAACTGCAAAAAGGGCAGAGAAATGTCCTAAATGTTTCCTAATGAATAATTTCAAACAATACAGAAAAGTCATAACTGTTGTCAAACCAGTCTAACCATCCATTCTTTTTTTTTTTTTTTTTTAGTGAGACAATTGGGGTTAAGTGACTTGCCCAGGGTCACACAGCTAGTGAGTGTTAAGTTTCTGAGGCCAGATTTGAACTCAGGTACTCCTGACTCCAGGGCCGGTGCTCTATCCACTGCGCCATCTAGCTGCCCCACCATCCATTCTTAAATGTGAGACTTAAAAGTGATAAGGCAAAAAAAAAAAAGTGGCAGTCCTAGAAACAGCAAAATCTACTCCATATATGCATGACTAACTAGTTGAGAGAACATATAGATTTAGGAGACAACTGAAGATTAAATGTTGGACTTTATAGTTACATAATCACATATAGATAGTACATTGGTTTCAAAACCATAATGCAGCATAAAATGCATTACCTCCTTTGATCTGTACAATATAACAATAGCAATTTTTATATATTTATATATATGTATATACACATATACACACACATATATAACTAAATCATGTAAATATATATATATATATGAATACATTATACCTTATTTGAGTCTTACACTAGCTCTGTAAGATAAATCCCATTTTACAAATGAGGTAAAAAAGATTCAAATAGGTTATGTGACTTTCCTTTGGTCCCACAATCTAGAGGTATCAAAAGTGGCATTTGAACCTATACCCTCATCACTCCAAGCTTACAATATGCCCATGGCTTCTTATATTATTTAAGGCAGGCACTATTACCCTCATTTGTTATATGGAAAAACAGGCTAAGAGAGAAGTGAAAAAAATCTATCAAAAGTCACAAAGCCGTAAGTAATGAAAACAGAATAAGAACCCAGATTTTCTGACTATATAACAATGCTACATCTTCAGCTAAGGAAAGCACTAATGTGTAGGCATAGATTTGGGTGAGAATATATTCTTTTAAAAGAAAAGCAATATGCCTTTCTGAGGGGGGGGGGCTGAAAGAAGGGAGATATTTGGGAACTCAGAACTTTTTAAAATTAAAGTTAAAAAATAAAATAATAATAAAATATAAAATATACACAAAAGAGGCATGCTACAGTAAGGAATTAATATGCCATAGGAAAAACAATTGGTCAAAACTCTATAAAAGGGCCACCTAACCTTTTAGTTTTCTGTCAGAGACCCCTGTAGCAATCATATAAAACTATGGATCCCTAAGATTAATGTTTTAAATACATAAAGTAACATAACACAAAAAAGGAAATCAATTATATTAAAAGTTATCTATCATTTTTTTTAAGTTCCTAGAACCCATATTAAGACTCCTTAATGGATAATGATGCCTCAGACATTTTATCACCTGTTGAGAAAATCACTCACCTTTGGAACCTTGAATTTCAAGGCTACTCACTAAATGAAAACTAAGTCCATATCTGCTACCTACGTTATAGAAAATTATGCCAAACTCACCCAGGAAACCTTCCCCAAGATTGCAAGTAGGACTCATAAGCTTCTTTGTTCCAATTACTCTGCCTTCAGGATCTTTGCATTCCATAGAGGTCCATTTCTATTCCCTTAATTTTACCAAGGGACAAAGCAATTAGTTTTAAGTCCCCAGGAAAATTCTTTTCTCTATAACTCTTAGACTCAGGGTTACCATCAGAATATTTTACAAGTAGATTCTCTCTCTCTCTCTCTCTCTCTCTCTCTCTCTCTTTCTCTCTCTCTCTCTCTCTCTCTCTCTCTCTCTCAAAAAGAAAAGAAAAGAAAAGAAAAGAAAAGAAAAGAAAAGAAAAGAAAAGAAAAGAAAAGAAAAGAAAAGAAAAGAAAAGAAAAGAAAAGAAAAGAAAAGGAAAAAAAGGACACAACCTTGGTCCAGTCAAGGTTTAGCTTAAAGAAATAGGCTTAATTAAGTTATTAACATATCTTACTAGGAATCAAAGAGACTTTTTTTTTTTAATCTTTCTGGAATAGGCAGAGCTTTCAATCATTTAGAACTATGTTTTCTCCCCCTCCTCTTACTCTATCTGCCCTATTGCATGACCTTCGGCAGTCTGTTTTCACTTGCTTGTGAATCAGAAAATTCTTTGCTATTCTACAGGATGTGTGTAATATTTCCTTTTACTTATGCATCTGATATATAATGAAGCTATCCAACTTAACTTAGAGCCTGAAGAAAAAGTGACAACTGCTTAAAAATCAGGTGATATGTAAGGGAACATTTTAATAAAAATTAACAGAAAGCTCTTGCGTGCTATTTCTCATTATGTCCATTCTAATAAGAATGACATTCTTACAATTCCCAAAAACGTCTACAGCAACATGAACCTTTAGCATTACTGTACACTTTCTACTCCTCCCTATCAAATCTTGAATGTCCTCTCTATCCAAAAGCTCATCAAAGGGCTTCTTGAACTTATCTTTCTTGGATTCAGGCATTCCTTGAATTACAGGAATCCTTCAACACTTTAATATATCTATCCTTGACCCTAGCTCCAGTATGAACTAGGACTACCCCAAAATGATAATGAATCCAGTAATTGTACATGAGATTTAGTATCGTTTCTGTCTGGTACAAGAGTCAAATGCATGGCTATTTCTATCATCCGGGGTTTATATATTACACTTTGGTAATGTTCTAGAAGGCTCAGGACATGAGGGACATGATAGTTATACTTTCATATTTGACAAGATTTCAGTTGTATGAATAACCAGGAGGGGGAAGTGGAATTTGCAGGGGAAAATTTATGTTTGATGACGAGAAAGAAATACTCCTAAATAAAAGAGTTGTAAAAAAGTGGAGTAATTGATAGAAGACTGGACTTGTAGTCAGGAAGAATGGAATTCAAATCCTATTTCAGGCACTTGCTAGCTGTGTGACCCTGCACAAGACATTTAAGTTAGCCTTGGTTTCTTCATCTATAAAGTAGGGACAACATAGCAACTCCTCTAAAGGGTTGTTGTAACCACGATGACTTATATAAAGCATTTTATAAACCATAATATATTATATAAATGATAATTATTATTGTTGTTGTCATTGTTATAAAGTGGAAAGGACTGATTTAGGAAGTAATGGTTCGGGGCAGCTAGGTGGCAGAGTGGATAGAGCACCAGCCCTGGAGTCAGGAGTACCTGAGTTCAAATCCGGCCTCAGACACTTAACACTTACTAGCTGTGTGACCCTGGGCAAGTCACTTAACCCCAATTGACTCACTTAAAAAAAAAAGGAAGTAATGGGTTCTCCTCCACCAATTGGAGGTCTTCTGAGAGAAAATGGATGACCACCGATTGGAAATGATGTAGTAGGACCTGAACTAGATTCTTGTTAAGATTCTTCCAAGAGTGAGATTTGATGTTTCAGAAATTTCAGATCTGGTCTCCCCTATATATGGATAATATCCTCAGAGTATAGATAGGTAGAGATTGGGAAGTATCCAGCTGTGGTATTGCTCCAAGAAGCTGTACTGATTCAGGGAGGCAGGAGAAGAAAAAAGAAGTGGAATCCATAATCAGTGCACTGGGGCTCTCTGTCCCTTAGAATACATATCAGTAAGGTTGCCTGGTTCTGATAGATAGATGATAGATAGATAGATAGATAGATAGATAGATAGATAGATAGATAGATAGATAGATAGATAGATAGATAGATTAGGTAGATGATATAGATATAGCTCTCTTTTTCCTCTTCAAAGTTGACTTTGCTGTTTAGAGTGCTGTCTTTCATAATCAATCATCATTGCAAAATTGCTCTTACTTCGCACAATCATCTGTCAGTTCTTCTCACTTCACTCTGTATTCATTCATATTTTTCTTGCCATGTTTTTTTTTTCCTGAAACCACCTTCCTTGTCATTTCTTATAGCACAATAGTACTCCATCACAATCATATGTGACAACTTGTTCAGCCATTCCCCATTTAATGGGTATCCCTTCAGTTTCTAAATCTTTGTCACCACAAAATGAGCTGCTATAAATATTTTTGCACCTATAGATCCTTTTGCTTTTTCTTTTCTATTCAGGGTACAGACTTGGTAGTAGTATTACTGTGTCAAATTGTATGCATAGGTTTATAACCTTTTAAGTATAGTTAGAAATTGTTCTCCAGAATGGTAGGATCAGTTCACAATTCCACCAACAGCTTATTAGTGTACCTATTTCTCCTCATCCTTTCTAGCATTTGTCATTTCTGATAGGTGTGAGGAGGTTCCTTAGAGTTGTTTCAATTTGCATTTATTTAATTAGCATATTTGATTTTGAGCATTTCTTTACATGACTATAGATAGCTTTAATATATTCTTCTGATAGCTGCCTGTTCATATGCTTTGGCCATTTATCAATTTGGTAATGGCTCTTATTTAAAAAAAAAACATTATTCAATTCTATATTCAGTATTTGAGAAATGAGGTCTTTATTAGAGAAACTTGCTGTAATAATGTCTGATATTATTTCATGATATGATGCCTTTTGACAAAATGTTGTTTCACTGATTAACTCTTTTATTTTTTTACCAAAAGTTATTTATTTCTAACATAGTTTTAGAAATTTTATTTTTGACTGGACTCAGATTCGGAGGTGGAGGCTCTCAGGGAAGACAATCAACATCTCTTAGCAATTTGTTCCTGTCATTTTTCTTTCCTGTCCTTCATTCTCTTGGCCAAAGCTTGGCATATTCTACTGCTTCTTCATTGTTCTTCTGGGTACACTGCTTCTTCAAAGCAATTTGTCTATGTTTGTGCTGCAAAACACAGGGAGTCACCAGGCACTGAATTTTAGGAGCCTTGGTCCTGGGTTTCTTACCTTCCTTGTAGAGAGGCTTTCTCACAACATACTGCTAGATATCATCTTCTTTGGACAAGTTGAAAACCTTGCGGATTCTGCTAGCTCTTTTGGGCCCCAGGTGATGAGGTACAGTTGTATCTGTCAGTCCTGGTATATCTTTCTCACCTTTCTTCACAAAAACCAAGTTGAGGACACTCAGATAGCATCTACAATATGGCTCCTAACAGATTTACATTTTCTTTCTCCAGTTCTTCTAGAGTGATAGAATGGCCCTTACTGAGCAGCAGGCAGACACGTCTGTGAGCCAAAACACCCTGCTTCATGGGGAAGCCTTGTTTGTCATTCCCACCACTGATACAGACCACATAACCCTTCCATTCTTCACCCAGAGCATCAGCAGAAACTTCAGTAGCCATCTGTTTCTCATAATAGGTCTGTAGCTTTATCTCATCATCAATTTTGATGAGTTTCTGACAGCCAGTGGCTGGGAAAGAGATATTGAGCTTCATCTTTGCACAGCTTCCTGTTCGAGATGTGCCATGGGAAAGAGAATTAACTTTAGGAGGGGGGGGGGCAATGAGGGTTAAGTGACTTGCCCAGGGTCACGTGTCTGAGACTGGATTTGAACTTAGGTTCTCTTGAATCCAGGGCCAGTGCTTTATCCACTGTGCCACCTAGCTGCCCCCTGAGAATTAACTTTTTAAATTAGATATGTTTTTGCTTTGTCCAAGATCATGATTATTAGCATTGCATTTTTGTCTACTTCAACTAAAACATATTAGATTTTGCTCCAGCCCTTTAAATTCTGTGAGTATCTTTCCAGTATGTCTCTTATAAACAATATGAAGTTGGATTCTAATTTTGAATCCATTCTACTATCTCCTCTGTTTTATGGGTAAGGTCACCACATTTACATTTACAGTTATTTACTGGTTTTTTTATATTTTCCTACCTCTAACACTGCTTCCCTTAATATGCCCTTCCTTTTACCACTCCCCCATCTCTTTCCCTTCACTTCTCATTTTCATATTGGGTAATATATATTTATATATCCAATTGAGTATGTATGGATGTATGGATGAATGGATGGACATATGGATGGATGCATGCATGCATACACAAATACATATATCCATATACACATATATTTTTACCTCTTTGAAGCAATCCAAATGAGAGTGAAGCTAAAGCATCACCCATCAGTCCCTCCCATTTACCCATCCACTATGAAAGCTCTTCCTTGAACAGCTTTTATGTGAGAAAAATTTCCCCATTCTATCTCTAATTTTCCCCTTCTCCCAGCGCATCCCCTTTCCTCACTCCTTTATTTTTGGTGATCCCCTCAAAAGAACTGACTCAAACTCATACCATCTGTTTATGTAGACTTTTAACTGTCCTAACAATGATAAAGTTCTTAGAAGTTACATGTGTCATCTTCCCATATAGGAATGTATACAGTTTAACTTTATTGAGTCTCTTATTATTACTCTTTTATGTTTACTTTGTTATGCTTTTCTTGAGTCTAGTGTCTGTCATATTTTCTATTTGGCTTTAGTCTTCTCATCAGGAATGCTTAAAGTCCTATATTTTAATAAATATCTATGTTTCTCCTTCTAGGATCATACTCAATTTTGCTGAGTAGGAAATTCTTGATCATAATTCTAATACCTTTGCCTTTCGGAATATCATATTCCAAGATTTCTGCTCCTTTAACATGGAAGATGCGAAATCTTGTGTTATCCTGATTGGGTTCCCATTATTTTAACTGTTTTTTTGGGATGCTTGCAATATTTTTCCCTTGACCTTGAAGCTCTGGAATTTGAATATAATAATCTTTTCAGTTTTCATTTTAAGGTCTCTTTCAGAAGATAACCAGTGGATTCTTTCAATATCTATTTTACCATCTGGATGTAAGATATTAGAGTCATTTTTTGGATAATTTCTTGAAATATGTTTTAGGGTCTTATTTAAAATAATTGTTTTAAAGTAATCTTATAATTTTAAATTACCTGTCCTCTAACTTTTTTCCATGTCAGTTGTTTTTTTTTCCTAATCAAATATTTCATTTTCTCACCTATTATTTTCTTTTTTTACTTTGTTTATGATTCCTTAATTCCTTATAGAATCATTAGCTTCCACTTGATCAATTCTAATTATTAAAGAATTATTTTCTCCAATGAGTTTTTATATATCTTTTCCCATTTGGCTGATTCTTCTTTTTATGCAGTTCTTTTCTTCAGTGAATTTTTGTGCTACTTTTATCATTAAGACAATTCAATTTTTAAGTTATTATTTTTCTTCTGTATTTTGTGCCTCTTTCATGAAGCTGTTAATTCTGTTTTCATATTTTTCTTGCATCATTCTCACTTATTTTCCTAACATTTTCCTCTTCCACTCATCTCTTTCTTTGATTCTGCCAGGAATTCTTATTAGGCTGAGGGTCCAATTTTCTTTGAGGATTTTTTTGTAGCTCTTTGCACATTGTTGTTTACTTTTTTTTTTTCTTTTTTTTTTTTTAGTGAGGCAATTGGGGTTAAGTGACTTGCCTAGGGTCACACAGCTAGTAAGTGTTAAGTGTCTGAGGCCGGATTTGAACTCAGGTACTCCTGACTCCAGGGCCGGTGCTCTATCCACTGTGCCATCTAGCTGCCCCTTGTTGTTTACTTTTGAGTTTATAACTTGTTCTTCCATGATACTATAATAGCTTTTTTATGATCAAGGTTACTTTGCTCATTTTTTCAGCCTATTTCTTAATTTTGAACTTTATGTTAAAGTTAGGCTCCACTCACTTGATGGTGGGGAGGAACTGTCCTAAACTTTAGGTTCTTTGTTATAATTTTTTCAGTTAGATCTTAGGGGTCTTTAAGTTTTAAGTGCTTCCAAGGTGCTGTGAACTATGGAAAGGTTTGGTCACTGCTCTCCTAGTTTGCACTATGGCAACTACCCAGGAAGGGCCCATGTTCTGTTCAGCCATAAACACTAGCATCCCTTTTGTCCCTGAAACTATGACTAGGTCCCCTAGTCCCTTGAAGCCACATGTGCTAGTTACTGTTCCTCTTTGACTTGGAGCTGTAAACAGGGTCCTTGATCCCTTGTGGCCAACCATAGCTGACCTACTCTGTTCCAGAACTGTGACCCAGAACTGTTTATGGGCTATAGAGTTCTATTAGCACCAGCTTCACCAAGTGCCAGCAAAAGGTCCTCTGTAAACTCTTTCTGACCAGTTGTCCAAACCCCTTACCTCCTCTGAACTGAAAGTTCTAGAAGTTGTTGCTGCTTCTATTGCTGTTGGGCCAGGTTCCATCCTCATGTCACAAAACTCTTCTGCTAACCTCCCACATTGTCTTAGGCTGGAAAATTATTGCACTCTGATCTTTTCTTGGCTCTGTCACTCCAAAATTTGAATTAAGGAGTTATGTTAAAGTTGTTTGGAGGGTTATTTGGGGAAAATGCAGCTGTGTTACTACCTATAACCCGTGATCTTGCCTAAAAGTTGTTTTAAGTAGAAAAAGAGGGGGCAGAGCCAAGATGGCAGAGGAAAGGCAGTAACTTTCCAGACCTCTCCCCACAATCCCTCCAAATCCCTCCAAATAATGCCATAAGAGAATTTTTGGAACAGCAGAACCCACAAAAGGATGGGGTTAGATCATTTTATAGCCAAAGACAGCTTAGAAGGCTGGCAGAAAAGGTCTATTGTACCAGAGTGAGAGTGGAGCCCAGACCCTGGCCACACTGACACAGATCCAGTCCCAGGTTGCGCCACATAGATCCAAGCCCAGGTAGGCCACACCAGAGAAACAGGCCTCTGGAGCCTCTGAGACATCTATAGCAGTGGCTAATTCTGCAGCTCAGCTCACAGTCTAGTAAGGGGATTGAGAGGTTGGCCAGGGGGAGATTGCAGGGTTCCCTGCCAGTACTGGAGCAGAAATCTGTTGTGTTGCCCATGCTTAGAATCAGGAAGCAGTCTTGAGAGGTGGCCTGGGGGTGGGGGGCAGGAGTGCAGGCAAATCCAAGTGTACAACCACAGTGAAACAGAAATCTGTTCCTGGGTTAAAGAGTAAGCAAATCCATGATTGCTTATAGACAAGAGCATAGATCAGAGGGGTGAAGAACCTGCCTTTCATTAAATTGATCTACCTGGGACTCCCTGAAGCTTGGGACAGTACGCCCTAGAATAAGTACCCCACTTTAAGAAGGAGTTAAATGTCAAAAAATAGGCTGGCAAAATGAGCAGACAGAAAAAGATGCTGACCCTAGACAGTTTTTGTTGACAAGGAAGATCAAAATACAATATCCTCAGAAGATAACAAAGTCAAAGCTCCTACACAAAAAGCTTCCAAGAAAAATATGAATTGTCTAAGTCTGCAGAAGTACTCAAAAAGACTTTGAAAATAAGGTAAGAGAGGTAGAGGAAAAATAGAAAGAGAAATTAGAGCAATGCATGAAAGTCATGAAAAGAAAGTCAACAGCTTGAAAAGCCAAATTGAGAAGGAGATACAAAAGCTCTGTGAAGAAAATAATTCCTTAAAAATTAGGATGGTGGAAATGGAAGTTAATGACTTTATGAGAAGTGAATAAACTATAAAGCAAATACAAATGAATGAAAAAATAGAAGGCAATGTGAAATATGTCCATGGAAAACTAGCTGACCTGTAAAACAGATTCAGAAGAGGTAATTTGAAAATTATTGGACTAACTGAAAGCCATGATCAAAAAAAAGGACTTAGGCATCATCTTCTAAGAAATTGTCATGGAAAATTGTCCTGATATTCTTTTTGTTTTGTTTTGTTTTGTTTTGTTTTTGCAGGGCAATGAGGGTTAAGTGACTTGCCCAGGGTCACACAGCTAGTAAGTGCCAAGTGTCTGAGGCCAGATTTTAACTCAGGTCCTTCTGAATCCAAGGCCAGTGCTTTATACACTGTGCCACCTAGGTACACCCAATTGTCCTGATATTCTAGAAACAGAAGGTAAAGTAGAAATTGAAAAAATCCACTGATCACCTCCTAAAAGAGATCCCAAAATGAAAACTGCCTGGAATGTTATAGCGAAATTCCACAGCTCCCAGGTCAAGGAGAAAAAATTTCAAGCAACTAGAAAAAAGGAATTAAAATACTGTGGAGACACAGTAAGGATAAAACAAGATCTAGAAGCTTCTACATTAAAGGATCAGTGGGCATGGAATATGATATTCTCGAGGGCAAAGGAACTGGTATTACAACCAAGAATCATCTATCCAGCAAAACAGTTTATAATATTTCAGGGGAAATATGGTAATTCAATGAAAGAGAGGACTTTCAAGCATTTGTGATGATAAGACCTGAACTGAATAGAAAATTTGTCATTCAAATACAAGACCCTAGAGAAGCATAAAAAAGTAAACAGGAGGGGCATCTAGGTGACACAGTGGATAAAGCATTGGCCCTGTATTCAGGAGGACCTGAGTTCAAATCTGACCTCAGACACTTGACACTTACTAGCTGTGTGACCCTGGGCAAGTCACTTAACCCTCATTGCCCCCCCCAAAAAAAATCCTTTAAAAAAAGTAAACAGAAAAAAGAAATCATGAGGGATATTAAAATGTTAAACTGTTTACATTCCTACATGGGAAGATGATACCTCCATCTCATAAGAACTTTCTCATTATTAGTGCAGCTGAATGGAGTATACTTAGAGGGCAGAGATGTGAGTTGAAAGCATGTTATCTTTAAAGCATTTTTTATTGTTTGTTTTGTGTGTGTGTGTGTGTGTGTGTGTGTGTGTGTGTGTGTGTTGGGCAGGGGTGGTTGGGGTTGAGTGGCTTGCCTAGAGTCACATAGCTGATGAGTTTCAAGTGTCTGAGGCCAGATTTGGGCTGGGGTCCTCCTGGCTCCAGGGCTGGTGCTTTGTTCACTACACCACCTAACTGCCCCATGTTGATATCTTTAAAAAATAAAATTAAGTGGGGAGAGGAATGCACTGGTTTAAAGGGAAAGTGAGAGGTGGCATGGGGTAAAGTATCTCACATAAAAGAAATAAGGAAAAGCTTATGGAGTGGAAGGGAAGATGGGGGAAATACGAGGGAGTGAGTGAGCCTTACTCATCAGAATTGGCTCAAAGAGGAAATAATATATACACTCAATTGGGTATAGTAATATATTTTGCCCTATGGGAAAGTGGGAGGGGAAGGGGATAAGAGGGGAGGGGAAAAAGAAAGGAGAGCAGATTGGGGGAGGGAACAGTCAGCAGCAAAACACTTTTAAAGAGGGATAGGGTGAAAGAAGATAGAAAATAGAGTAAATATCAAGGAGAGGGAATAGGATGGAAGGTAATACTCTTAGCAAGAGTAATTGTGGGAAAAAAAAAAACTTGAAGCAATTTTTTCTGATAGGCTTCAGTTCTCAAACACATAGAGAACTGAGTCAAATTTGTCAAAATGACAGCCATTCCCCAATTGACAGATGATCAAAAGACATGAAGTTTTCAGATGAAATAATCAAAGCCACCTGTTGACATATGAAAAAATATGTTCTAACTCACTAGTGATTATGGAGATTCAGGTCAAAACAATTCTGGGTACTACTTTATACCTATTGTGAAATTTAAAATTGGATATTAGATCATAAATCTCCCCTACTTAACTTTTCCCTTAATTTATCTCCCAGACCAGTAAATGGAAGAAGCTTCTGGTTTTCTAGATAGAGCCTTTATTGTATATAAGGTGTTGTTGATTAGAAGGATAGGAAAGTAGAAATACAGTAGAAATCATCTTAAATCTAGGCTTAGTCTATATTTCTTATAAAAACTCACCAAACCAAAAAAGGCCACCTTTGGAGTGAGGGAGACCGTCTGTGCTGCGCCGCCAGGAGTCCCGCCAAGCAGGCAAAAAGGCCTACTCTGCTTCTCTCCACCCCGGAAGTCAAAAAACCCGGCAGGCAGTCTGACATGCGCAGCAGGCGGACTGTACCCGGCAGGCAGTCTGACATGCGCAGCAGGCGGACTGTACCCGGCAGGCAGTCTGACATGCGCAGCAGGCGGACTGTTCATCTCCTCCCCAAAAGGGTGGTCCTTGAAAAACTGGCGTCTTTCAGTTATCCTAACCGACTGTTAAAAACTTTCATATTTTACCACATTTCCCCCCTTTGCTTCCTCAAGAAATGGAATGTTTCCTTGATGGAACAGTAAAAAGAATATAATAACTTTTGCTGACTAATAATATGCGAACAACAATACAGAAAAAGAAGAGACTAATGTGGAAATGTTTTCATGACTGCACATGTGTAACTTATATTGAAGTGCTTGAGTACTTAAGGTGGGGTGGGGAAGGAAGAAGGAAGAGAATTTGGAACACAAAGTTCTCAAAATTTATGTGAAAATTTCTTTATTCATGAAACTTGGGGAAAATTCTAAATAAATAAAACTTTTTAAAAAACATTAGAAAAAGAAATCTAGTTACTAAGGCATTACTTTTCATAATGTCAGCATTCAGGAGTGGTCACCTTAGTTCCAAGATCGTGTTTATATTTGTAGGCTCAGGAACCAGTTCTTATTTTCTAGCCAAATATGAATAGGCTCTACTAAACTGATTCACATAAATTGTAATTCACAAGATGTTGCTTTATAGATGAAAATTTCAATTTAGTAACATACTGTGAGACATAATACCTGTCAAGAGAGCGAATACTAGTCATCTACATAGGACATTATATTTCATAGTTAAGTGAACTAGAAAGACTACATTACAAGTGAGCATAGAATTAGGAATAGTCTGGGATGTTCTTCAAAATGTCTTATAACAATAGGATAACAATGAATTTCTCTTCTCTATTCTAAGTATAAAAAGGCAGTGTGACATACTGCATAAAGAGCTGGGACAGAAATCAAGATCTGGGTTCACTTCTCTGATGTACTGGTTTTGTGATCATGAGTAAGTCACAATCACTCAGTATTATAGGACACTAAGACCTCAAGTTTCAAGGGTCATCTTCACTGGTAGACATAATTTCCTCTCCCAAGAGTTCCTTATTCTAATCAATTTATAGGATCAGTGCTTATCCCTACCACTCCATTAATCAACTAATATTTGTCCATTCTTACTAGGTGTCAGGCACTGTGTTAAGTTAGCACTGGTGATGCAATGAAAAGGAAAAACAGTCCCTGTCTTTAAGGAGTTCACTTATTAATGGGTATTAAGGGCTAAAATTCTAGCTAGTCTGTCTAAAATATCTAATGAGTGGTCGCCAATAAATTATAAGCTTTAGCAAGAGTTAGACTTTTAAGCATTTATTAAGGAGAATAGGAATTTGGTAAAGAGAGAGAAAGGCCTAGATTCCTATCTATTAAAGGGAGAGCACATTTCTAAGCTCTGCTCTCCACCAGAGTCCCCAGGAAAGAGCCCGAGAGCGAGCGCCAGTCTCTTCCTTCCTCCTCCCACTAGCCCACGTCACTTCCTGACGCCAAAGAAAAGACTCCTGGTCTTGCCCTCAAAGACCTTCACTTCATGGGCGGAACTCTTCTACAGTAAGTCTCCAGAAGGTGGCGTTATTCCAATCGTTACATGGGGAAGATTACATATAATCCACTTTGCACATACAACATATGTATGTATAAAATATTATATGCATAGTATTATATGTATATCAACTACAAGGTAACCTCAGAAGGAAGGCAGTAGTAGAAGAGGGTGGAGGAAGAGACTTGTAAAAGGTGGAGGTTAAGGTGAAGGAATGCAAAAAAATCAGCAGATAGAAAAAAAAAAGATGAAAGGCCATGTTTGAGGAACAGAAAGTAATCCAGAGTCATTGCATCATTGAGTACATGGAGGAAAGTAAAATTTAAGAAGCCTGGAAATAGAAGAGGCTAGATTGTGTGGGCCTTTAAATGACAAAAATATGGTTTTATACTTGATATTTTAAGTTATTACGAACCATTAGGATTTTTTTTAGTAGAAGGGTTACATGGTCAGGCCTGTACTTTAGGACAATCACTTTGGTAGCTAAGAAAATAGATTGGAGTAGGGAGAGACATGAGGCAGGGAGACAAACCAGAAGACTATTGTGAATGTGAGTATATGAGAGCCTACACTAGAGAGTTGCCTCCAGAAGTAGAGAAAAAAGGACATACACAAGAGATTTTGTGAAGGTAGAAATAAGAAATGGCAAAAGCTTGTTTGTATAGAGTGAGTGTGAGAAAGAAGTAAAGGATGTCACAGAGATTTCAGGCCAGAGTGACTGGGAGGATAGAGGTACAAAGTAATAAGGAAGTTGGGATAAGATGAATGTTAGGAGGTAAAGTTCATAATCTTTGTTTTCAACATGTTGACTTTGAGTTACATCCCATGACATAATCAGTTTAAGATGTCTAAGATACAATAAATAATGTGAGCTAGAATTCAGGAGACAGTTTAGGGTTGTATAGCTGTGTCTCTATGAACAGATGTACCTTAATACATGCATACATAATACACACACAAGTTTGTGTGTGTGAGATGGGTCCCTTTTAGAACATACCCAGATTGTCCATCATGAAGGTACCGAATTTCTCTGTAACTCCTACTACATGGATGGGAGTAGCTTCATTTGACAGCTTACAAAGCCAGAACAGGTTACAATTTTTTTTAAAACTGTCAGAGTGGGATAGACTCCTTGCTACATGTTCATTCCTGCTGGGTCCAGAGGAGGAAGAATAGCGTTCACTAATAGCAGAGTGCCATAAATTTAATGAGGAAGAGGGTTTCAATCATTTTTTTTACACTGTCTTTAAGCAAGGGTCTGGGAGCTTTTTGTTCCTGTTCTGTCTCATTTGCTCTTCTCAGTTTTAGGCACCAGCAGCAATCCTCACCAAAGTAGAAGTTCAAGCTGGGACATCTTGAAGTCAGGATTGCAGATGGGATGTTGTAGCCACCCATTCCTATAGAGATTCCTGAAAAGCCGGGAAGCCTGAGACTCAAGGGGGTGGGCTTTGTCTTTGGAATTAGGATTGTGATCTTTAAGAACTGAACTAAACTGTTTTTGATATTTGTTATTATACTTTTTGAAGTAAATATTCCTTTGTAAAAGTAGATTTGGGGGGCAGCTAGGTGGCACAGAGGACAGAGTACCGGTCCTGAGTTCAAATCCGGCCTCAGACACTTAACGCTTACTAGCTGTATGACTCTGGGCAAGTCACTTAACCCCAATTGCCTCACAAAAAAAAAAAAAGGCAGTGGATCCAGACAGAATATATACATCATTTTCTCCAGTTTCATTCAGGGTCATATGAATACAGCAGTGAAGGCACTAGATGGTGGGAGTAATCCAAAATTGTTTGGCAAGAAATCATTGAAGAAAGGATAAGGAGGAGGAAACCTGCATACAGAGAATACTATAGAACTAAGATGGTTCACCAAAGAGTTGAAATAGGTCAGGAAGATGAGTATACCTCATGTAGGGTACTGGTTTGGGAAAGAAATGAGGGATGGAGCGATTGGAGATCACGATAAAGATAAAGAATAGGGTTAGGTGTTTTAGGCCACAGAAATAAAAGGTGATAAAAGATGATAATAAGACGATGAAATTTTGGAGTTGAACAACTAGAACTGTCTAAATAGAGAAGAGATGAAAGTAGCCAATGTAAGGGTATTCTAAGAAAATCAGTATTAGCCATCACAGTCAAAGCTATACAGCTACAACTACTTATAACTCTAATAAAAATAATTACAACTGTCATTTACATGAAAATTGTTTTAATTTATGTAACTATTGCAAATTTCTAAAGCACTTTCCTCAACTGACACTGTAATAAGTATTACAAAAATACCCACTCATAATTCTTTTATAGATAGGGAAATGAAGGCTCAGATATATTAAATGGCTTTTCCAATATCATTTAACTAGCAAAGCAAAAAGGAATGATTCAAACATATATCCTTCCTTATTCCAGGTCCAGTGTCCTTTCTACTGGACCACATCAGTTTTATGAACTGCTTTCCATGCATTCTCTATATGATCTTCATAACAATCATGTGAAGAAGCTACTGTAGGAATTATTTTCCCCATTTTACAGATAAAGAAACTGAAGTTAAAATAAGTGATTGTAAGAATTATGAAAAGTTTAGGATAAGCATTTGGGCAAAACAAATTTGTCCAACAAGACTTGCTCCAAATCACCAGACTCTCCCCCACTTTACCCTCTCTCTGACTTGATGCACCCCTTCCACAACCAGCAATACTTCCCTACATAACAGAATAGAGTGAGGTTTTTGTTTTTGTTTTTTGTTTTTGGTGAGGCAATTGGGTTTCAGTGACTTGCCCAGGGTCACATAGCTAGTAAGTGTCAAGTGTCTGAGGCCAAATTTGAACTCAGGTCCTCCTGACTTCAGGGCCAGTGCTCTATCCACTGCACCACCTAGCTGCCCCAGAGTGAGTATTTTTAAAAGTCAGTCTAAGGGTTGATTGGATCATAGTACAATCAATCAGATTTGTCCTTAAGGCAACCCAACATCAGTGAAAGCAAACTTTATTTCACTGTTACTGGACAAACAGAAGCAGCTTGATTTTTAAATTGTTCATTGCAATACAACAAAAATATAGATAGATGATAGATAGATACATAGATACATATATACATACATACCTACAAACACAATTTGGTAACAAATAAATGCATTTATAATGCAATAGTAATATTAAAATATTACAAGTGCTAACAAGTGTTCATAAGACTTACCATAAACTTTCATGTCTTGGGAGAATGACATTCTCAGAATGATAAGTGAAGCATATATTTCTACACTTTCTTTTAGTAATTCCCTTCATCTAGGTAAATTAATAACCAAAGAACTTCTGCCCACAATTAGGATATAATCCCAAAATGGTAATATTCCCAACATCTTTGCATATTACCAATATTTTTATTTTAATAGTAATCAATCAACAAGTATCTATTAAGGGTATGCATGATTAAATTTATTCATTTAGTCCATTAGATTGTAAGCTTCTTGAGGGTAGGGATTGTCTTTTGACTCTTTTTGTATCCCTGGAACGTAGTAGCCTCTTAATAAATATTTATTGATTAATTGCGGGATACTATAAAAACATTGTAAATGTAAGAAGGTTTAATGGTCAGATGTGATTGCAACATTTTAAATTCTCCTTTAAAACTCATAATTAATATCAGTCAAAGAATTATTACTAATGACAATAAATGATCTCATCTCTCAAGAGTAGAAATCACTAGATATCTAACCACAGACATTTATTTTCTATCAACATTCAAAGAATGTTTTATATATTAAATTTAATTAAAATGTCATATACAAATTCATTCATCCAAGTATCTGCTCTGTAATGAATACATTCAAGTGCTGTGGGAGCTATAAAAGCAATGAAGCACCTGACTCTCAAGAAGATTGCAAAATTTCCAATATTCTCTCTATTATAAGTTGCTAAAATTACATTTTCCTTATATATCTCCAATCAACATACACCAAATTTAAAGGCCAATAAACACAGGTGGTTCAGTGGATAGAGAAATGGACCTGGAGCCAGGAAGACTTGATTTTAAGTTCAGACTCAGACACTTATTAGCTGTGTGACTCAGGGTAAGTCAATCTCTGTTTCCTTTGGAGGAGATGGAAAACTACTCCATTATCTTTCCCACACCATGGAAAGTGTGGTTTAAGGGGTCAGGAAGAGTCAGACATGACTAAATGACCAAATGACAACAAAGATCTAAATATGGGGGGGTGGAACTTTGCAATTGCAGGATATATTTATGCAACCTCTTCTTTGATGCACTACACCTAATTGTACTCACCCTCAAAGGTACATGCAAGTATATTCTTTACAAAGATAATTTTGCAGATATATCTCTCTTACAAGGGTTTGGGGCAGCTGTGTGGCACAGTGGATAAAGCACTGGTCCTGGATTCAGGAAGACCAGAGTTCAAATCTGGCCTCAGACACAACACTTACTAGCTGTGTGACCCTGGGCAAGTCACTTAACCCTCATTGCCCTGCAAAAAAGGGGGGCTCTTTTCTTGCAAAAATTTAAGAAAACTCATCCCACACAATGATGGAAATATTACACTGTCCAGAATGAGGTAGGGTATGAGAAGAGTATCCTTTTGGCTGAACTTTGGGATGGAGAGATTTCTCAAGATGCTGAAAGATCCTCCAGTTTCCAGTTTTTTGGGCAGTTAAAGTGAGAGATGATAAATGTCAAATGAATCCATATTCAAGAAGCAAGATTGAAATAATCTACTTGGTGCCAGAGAGCAGCTTGTTCCATGTACTTAATGCTGTCTTGCACTAACCAAATGTTCAGAGGCACATAACTCTCTGGTGTCACGATGACATCCTTGTTACAAATCATTTAATGAAGCAGTTTTTCATACCTCCCAACTGTCTTGAATTCATGAGATGAGCATATGATTTTCTTCAACCTTCTTCACACAAGTCAAATTCAGTAAAGTAAAAGTGGCTTTCAGCCCAGTATAGCTGCCAACAGAAGAGATCATTGAGGACCCCATTTGGAGTGAAGAGGGAAAAGGATCAACTCCACATGTGACAGAACTTGAACTAAAAGGAGTCCAATAAGTCAAAATAAACAAAGGCAGCATGGAAGCTTGAATACTCTGAGTGAAATTGATGCAATTGAGTGTAGGTAATAGCTATGCTCTTTATCACAAACTCTTCCATTTGCCATGACTACTGCTATTCAACTTAAAAAAAAAACACTTTTAGTGCTCAGCTAATGAGTAGATAGCTTACTAATTCAAAAGATATTTGTGAAGGAAATATGTGTTCTAAGAATCAAAGCTCCATCTGCTAATATTACTAGGAGCATGACACAGTCAGGAGATTAAAAGGGCAGCAAATGTATCTGTATCGTCAAGTCACTGCTGACAAATAGGTACTTAATCACTGTTCCCCAACTAGTGCATCACGACACTGATGAGTCATGAGCCACCCTGGTTGTTTTTTGATTGTTGGAGGTTTAGTCATACCCTTTACCAATTTTTAAAGGAGGTAGTGGGGAACAGATGTATCAGGGAGAGGAAATACATAGTGAGCTTGATTATGTGTGTATACATAGACAATCATATATAAAAATATTTTTAGGTGTGTGGCTAGAAATATATAGCTGGATTCTAGGATGGGGGTCAGTCTACTCCCATACCTAATAAACTAGGGTGTGTCTAAATGAGTTAGACATAATATGGTTATAACACAAACCATTAAAAATCTCAGAACATTGGTTATAGCACAGAAGTTAGTATCTCATTTAATTAAATCCAAAAGCAATTCTACAATGAAGACCAAGATAGGGACCTGGTTAAAAAAAAAAAGATCAAGGAAAGGACTAAAGTGGTTGGAGGAAAATTTTCACAAGAGAGGCAAGTTATTATTTCTAAAGGCCTACCCAAAATATTATCCTTCCCTTCTTCAGCCTCCATCCCTTATGCTAAACTTTTCAGCAGAAGAAATCACCTTATACTTGACAGAATAGAAGAAATTATACAGATATCCTTTCTCTCCTCTACTCAGAATCTCAAAAATCCCTGACATCCCATTCTCTCCTTTACTCTAGTCACTCATGAAGATAAGGTGCTTTTCCTTACCAAAGTACATTCTTGAACTTTTGTCTCCTTCAACAAAGTACTGTGGTCATCAATTTTTCCCTCCTTCCTGCCTCCCTATGCTTCCCTTTCCTCCTCTTTCCCCTTTCTCATTTTCTTTCTGTCCCATTTCCAACTTTGGTTCTTGGTTTATTTCTTGCTGACTGTACATATATCTTTGTCTCCCTCATACATTATAAAAAACAGCCCCCTTGGGCCTACACTAAGTTATCATTCCATATTTCTTATCTCTTTCTTATCTAAACTGGTAGAAAAGGTTGTCTACCATAATAAACTTCTTCTACTCTCATTTACTGGTAAATCCCTTGAAACCAGTCTTCTGAATTCAACATCATTCAACTGAAAATCTCCACCACAAATTTACTAATGATGTCTTAATTGTTATATGTAATGACCTTATCCTAATTCTTATACTTGTTGAGTGCTCTGAATACTCTATCCATCTGTATATGCTTTCCTTTAGTTTTTCTTTTTTTTTTTTTTTGCAAAATTGCTATCACAATTCTCCTCCAAACTGTTAAACCTCTTCTCAATTATTTTTCCTGAATCATCATCCATATACCAACTTTTAATTGTAGGCATATCCTGGCTACTCTTTTCTCTACACACACACACACACACACACACACACACACACACACACACACACACACACACACACACACAGAGCTAGGTGGCGCAGTGGATAGAGCACTGGCCCTGGAGTCAGGAGGGCCTGAGTTCAAATCTCACCTCAGAGACTTACTAGCTGTGTGACCCTGGGCAATTGCTTTTAACATCCAGGGCCATCTCCAATTGTCCTGACATATGTCTTTCCACGGGACCCAAATGGCACTGGAGAGGAGAGTGAAGTTGGTTACCTTGCACATCACCCCCTCACTTAAATCTAATTCACTGCAAATCATGACATCACTCTGATGTCATGGTCCTCTTTGAAAATGAAGGACAAATAATAACTCTCTCAATGATGTCATCAGTTTCCATGGGTCTAATTATATTTATTCAGACAACTCTAAATCTATATATCCAGACTTACACTATTTCTAGTCCAGCATTACCAGCTTCCTTTAACACATCTTGACTGGATGGACCATAATTACTTTAAACTTAAAATAGCTAATAGCATTTCCAAAACAGAACTGATTATCTTTCTCAATCCAAAGGTATCACCATTCTTCTAGTCATCCAGGATTGAAACTCCTTGCTCTTCCTTTGCCTTTTGGGATCACTTAGAAGTTCAAATCAAATGCCATCCTTGTGGGAGGTCTTTCCTGATCCATCTAGATGCTAGTAACTTTTCCAACAAATTATTCTGTATTTATTTGTATATACACTTATTTATTCATGTTGTATCTCCTAATAGAATGACAGCTTCTTGAGGGCAGGAACTGCTTCATTTTTGGTTTTGCATTCCCAGTGCATGGAAAGGCAACCCCTTGTGAAAGTAGAAAGTAAAAATAAAGTTTAAAAATCTAAATAAGTGATTATGACTTTGAAGCTGAAGGAAAGGGTTAGGTTTTTAGGGAAATTTGAAACAATTGCAAGACATTTTATGGATCCATGTGGAAGTAAGGAAGGAATGGATTGTGTCTTCAGGTATGTTATTTGTGCATTTCAAAAAACTGATTGAAACTACTTCTACCTTTAAAGAGTGAGCTCATCCCCAAGCCTTATAATGTGATTCCCCTGACTCTCTTAGTACAATAAGACCAACCCTAGTAGTGAATCCATTTCCTAGCTATTCTGTCCTAATGTAAGGATTAGTTGGAGCCCACTTCTTAGGGAAATATTCTTCTTGCTATCACAGTGATAGAAAAAGTGTACATATATATGAATTGTATTATATCAACTCAGGGAAACTCATCTTACCTCCATATCATTTTTTCTAGATGCGGAAAAGTTCTACATAACAGAAGTTTATAATACTAGGGTTAGAAGAGTAATAGCCTACTCTTCTATAGAGCAAAGCACTTTTCACATATTCTCTGAATTACATCCCACAGCAAACTTTGTGATGTGTTATTATCCCCTCAATGTTACAGTTACAAGCTGAAGTTAAGTGACTTGCCCAAGATCACATGGCTTTTAAAGGGACTAAAGTGGAGTTCATATATGGGGTTTTCTAATTCTAAATCCAGCACTCTATCCACTAGGGCAAACTTATATATTCAATTCAACATTACAAACATTTATTTAGTACCTACATTTATATAAGACCATCTTAGGCTCTGGGGAAGATTTAAACTTTAGTTATGATAAAAATTAATTTAGTCCAGTTTGCATAAAGGACATAAGTATAGTAGTGTTGAGATATTTTACTCCCTCTGCCCCCTTCTCATTCTGATAACTAGAAATAAAATTTATTGTGTCCACCCACAGGAAAAGACATGGTAATGAATGGGCTTAGGAAGTAGGAAAGTCTGAAAAAAGCCCTTTGGAATATGAATGAGAAAATAAAATAGGACTCAGATTGATTTCCCCCATTTACCCTCATCTTTTACCAGTAAAGTGACAATAAGGCATTTTAAGACTTTAAGAGGTAGCTAGGTGGCACAGTGGATAGAACACCGGCCCTGGATTCAGGAGGACCTGAGTTCAAATGTAGCCTCAGACACTCAACACTTACTAGCTGTGTGACCCTGGGCAAGTCACTTAACCCCAATTGTCTCACCAAAAAAAAAGAAAGAAAAAAAAACTGAAAAGACTTCAAAGACATTTAGTCAGCTTTGGCCAAAAAACTGGGAGATATTTACCATGCCATGAAACCATCAGGATTGAAAAAAAGGGAAAGATACAATGAGTATTCTTTAGCCTTCTTCCTTACATGGGTTTGAGATGTTCTCCCAGGTGACTTGGAGAATTTCCTCAGTTCCATTCCAAGTGGTGATGCAGCCAGCAAACTCCATCTGCTTAGCAGAACTTTTCATATTCATAGAGTTCTGTTTCTCTTGCTTCTTAAGACGTTCCATGTTTCTCTTTTATCTTTGGAGGGAGAGATTCCTTAGAGACCATGTTTAATTGTGCCTTTGGGTAGAGACAGGTGCTCAAGTGCCTAAAAGACTAGACATGGAGTCATTAAGACCTGAATTTAAATTTCATCTCAGACACTTAATAGCTGTGTGACAATGGCCAAGTCACTTAATTTGTGTTTACTTCAGTTTCCTCAACTGTAAAATATGGATAAAAGAATTATCTACTTCACACGGATGTAATGATCAATTGGGATAATTGAGAAGTGCTTAGCACAGCTCCTGATACATAGTAGAAACTATATAAATATCAGTTATCAACATCATCATCATCGAGTACCTGGAAACAATCTCTGAATGGTTCAGTATATCAGAAGGTGAAACCATTGATGCTAATTGGCACCAAAAAGCAAAGAAATCTCTCAATTCACCAGACATCTTTCTGACACAATCTCTACATCTATCATTAGAAGAAGGAACTATGGACCTAATGGAATGTCATAGCTTTACTTGGTATTACAGTCACCAAAATTTCCTTTACGTTTTAAAGGTGCCAGATAACTTCTGTCTTCTCCTCCATCTGTCCAACAAAGAAAACAATTTCTCTCCTTTCAGTTTCTCTACTGCTTAATCACTTGGGTTTCTTTCCCATAACAGAAAACAGAGATTCAATCACACTATAATGTGATAATAAAGAAAATGAAAGTCCCATGACTTTTTTATCTTCACAATCAGAAAGAGGCCAAAATTCCCAAACTACTTTTTAAAATTAAATTAAATTTATTTTTGTTACATTTTCAGTTCCTAAATTTTTCCCTCCCTCCCCACTCCACAATAGAGAGGACCTCCATTTGACACATATATATGTTCTGTGTGTGTGTCTCTCCATATATATGTGTGTATGTATGTATACATATATATGTGTGTGCATATATATATATACATACACAGATAGATATATACATACATAGACATATATATTACTATGTACAATATTCTCTTGGTTCCACTCATTTTGCTCTTCATTATTTCATGCAAGTTTTCCATCTTTTTTTCTAAATTCAACCAATGAATAATTTCTTACAGCACAGTAGTATTCCACCATGATCATGTGACACAACTTGTTTAGACATTCCCCAATCAATGGGCATTACCTCAATTTCCAGTTCCTTACCAACACAAAGAAAGCAGTTATAAATATTTTTGGACATACAATCTCTTTTCCTTTTTGCCCTGGTCACCTTGGGAAGCAGAACTAATAATGGTATTTCTGGGTCAAAGGATAAACACAGTTAAAAATCTTGGGGCATAATTCCAGATTGCTCTCCAAAATGATAAGATCAATGCACAGTTCCCCCAATAGTGTCCCAATTTTTCCACATTCCCTCCAGCATTTTTCATTTTTCCCTTTTTTCATATTAGCCAATCCAGCAAGTGAGAGGATATCTAAAAGTTGTTTTAATTTGTATTTCTTTAAATTAATAATTATTTAGAACACTTTTCATGTAACTATATATAGCTTTGATTTCTTCATCAAAACAATAGCTGTTCTTATCCTTTTACCTTTTATTGGTTGGGGAATGAACCATATACAGATAACATTTTCCAACATAAGAAATAAACAATTTGACCTTATTAATCCCTAATAATTATTTACCTTCTTATATTTCTTCTATTATATTGTTTACCTTCTTATATTTCTTATGATTCTTGTAGGTTGAATTTTCTCTTCAGTTCTGCTCTTTTCCTCAAGAATAACTAAAAATCCTTTAATTCATTAAATATCCATTTTTTTTCCTAGCAGGATTATATTCAGTTTGCTATGCAAGTTATTCTTCGTTGTGAACCCAGCTCTTTGATCTTTGGAATATCATGTTTCAGGCCCTTAAGCATTTTAATGTAGAAGCTGCCAAATCTTTGGTTATCTTGACTCTAGCTTCACAATATTTAAATTGCTTTTTCTAGGTGTTTGTACTATTTTCTTCTTAACCTGGGAGTTTTGAAACATAACTATAATGTTTTTATGAATTTTCATCTTGGGCTCTCTTTCCAGTGGTGATCAATGGATTTTTTGCAATTTCTATTTTACCCTCTCATTTTACAACTTCAGGGCAATTATCCACAAGAATTTCTTGAAATATCATGTCTAGACTCTTTGTTGATCATAACTTTCAGGTAGTTAAACAATTTTCATATTATTTCTCCTTGATTTGTTTCTAGGTCAGCTGTTTTCATAATTGGATCTTTCACATTCTATTCTATTTTTTCATTCTTTTGAGTTTTGGTGGGGTTCTTATGAAGTCATTAGCTTCCCCTTGCCCAATTCTAAGTGTTAAATAGTTATTTTCTTCCTATTGCTTCACTTTCATTTTTAAATTTTCTTGATTTTCTTGCATCATTCTTACCTTCTGATTTTTACATCAACCTCTATTCTTTTATTTTTAAAGTCTTTTGTAAACTTCTTCGAAAAAGAGTTTTGGATTTCTGACCATTTTTCATTTTTCTTTGAAGCTTTAGAAATAGCTATTTTGACTTCACTGTCTTCTTCTGTGTCTTCTCCATGATCATAGTATCTCCCTATGATCACGTTCTTTCTCTTTTGCTTACTCATATTTTGGTGGCCTATTTCTTTGCTGTTAACTTTATGTTAGAGCTGGGCTTTGTCATCAGTTATAGAGGATAATGTCTCAGCCTTCATGTTTTTTTGTTTGTTTGTTTGTTTGTTTGTTTGTTTGTTTGTTTGTTTGTTTGTTTTGCAGGGCAATGAGGGTTAAGTGACTTGCCCAGGGTCACACAGCTAGTAAGTGTCAAGTGTTTGAGGCCAGATTTGAACTCAGGTCCTCCTGAATCCAGGGCTGGTGCTTTATCCACTGCGCCACCTAGCTGCCCCCAGCCTTCATGTTTTTAATGTTGTTTTTTCTTAGCTCTATCTTGCAGCCTGACCACACCCCTATGCCCCAAACCGTGCCCCAAGCAATGCTGTCATTTCAAAAGGTCTTATATCCTTATGCTTTATTCTGACATTTTCCCAAAATCTTCTCCCAGTCTACATTTTTTGGTTTTGTTTTGTTTTCTTTTGTTTTGTTTTGTTTTTTGCAGGGCAATGAAGATTAACTGACTTGCCCAGGGTCACACAGCTAGTAAGTTTCGAATATCTGAGGCCAGATTTGAACTCAGGTATGCCTGAATCCAGGTCTGGTGCTTTATCCACTGCACCACCTAGCTCCCCACCCCCCCACCCCCGGTCTACTTAAAAAAATAACAACAACAATCTTAAACACAAAGTCATTAAACTATTGTTGGTTGCTGATTAGGGGACACCAATCCTTCATATCTCTCTACTAAGTTATCTTGTCAAGATAGTTTCTCTTAATCTATTTAAAAGAGGCAGCTGGGTGGCAAAGTAGATAGAGTGTTCTGACAGGAATCAGGAAGACCCTAGTTCTAGTTTGGTCTCAGCTACTTAAAATCAATATGTCCCTGGAAAAATTACTTAACTTCTGTGTGCCTCAACTGTACAGGGTTGTTGTGGAGATTACCTGAGATAATATTGTAATGCTAGTAGCATGGTGCTTGGCATATACTAAATGCTTAATAACTGCTTCTTTAACTCTATCCATCAGAAAAGGGATAGCAAGTCACCTAAAACAAAATTTTTCAAACTAGTCACACATATATGGATCTGTGTATGTACGTAGAATTTGTATGCCTGTATATAATATACATAGACATGTGTGTGTGTGTGTGTGTGTGTATATATATATATATACACATGTATATATGTGTGCATTTCCCCCATTGCAATATGCATAAAAATGGATTTCTAAATATCAGATTAAAATGGTTTCATGATGTCCTGAGGCTAAAGTTCTCACATATGTCTTTCACCTATATACAATGACCCCATATCTGAGAAAGTATAGTCTGAGCATCAATTGGAATTGTCAAATATGAATTAAAAACCTCAAAAAAAGAATCAGAATTTATATAGAAATTAAGGGACCACTGGCAAATGGACAATGGATTTGAGGTTGGAAACCAGAATTCCTCATAAGTGATAGATATCTAGCACTATGCTAGATACTAGGGATGTAAGGACAGAAATAAAAGAATCCCTGCTTGCAAGGAGGGAGTATTCTATTAATGAAGCCATATATATATATATATATATATATATATGTGTGTGTGTGTGTGTGTGTGTGTGTGTGTGTGTGTGTGTGTATATATGTATATATATATATGTATATATGTATGTATGTGTGTGTGAGTGTGTGTGTGTATGTACATAAAGAATAAATAGAAAAGAAATGAAATAGAAATGAAACAGAAAATAAATGAAAACAATTAAGGGAAGGAGAGCATTTGGTATTTTCTCACTTGTCAACTCTTTTGTAACATGTCTTTTTTTATCTCTCCAAAGCAATCAACAATCTCTTAATTGCTAAAAAAAAAAAAAAGTTAAGTCTTTCCTCAGTCCTTATCCTTCTTGACTTCTCTACAACATTTAATACTGGCAACCACCCCCTTTACATGAATAAACTTTTTTCTCTGTTTTCATGACATGACTCCTTTCTGGTTTATCTTTCATATGTCTGACAAACCTTTCCCAGATTATTTTGCTCTTTTGTTCATAATATGCTCCCTAACTTCATGTATGCCCCCAAAATATTTTCTAGGGCCTCTTCTTTTTTCTTCTCTTTCTATGCACTGTCACTCAATACCTTTATTAGCTCCAATGGGTATAATGATCATTTCTATGCAAATGATACAAATATATAAATCTCCAGTCCATATATATATATGTATATATATATATATGTGTGTGTGTGTATGTATATATGTGCATCTATATATACACATATACATATGTGTATAAACATACATATGCATACATATATGCATGTATACACACACATATATATACATTCCTTGTTTGTGCATGTGTGTGTGTGTGTGTGTGTGTGTATATAATCATCAAACATAATATATTTTTTAAAACCTCATTTTATTTTCCTAATAACCTGCTTCTCCTCCAAACTTGCTAGTTTCTATCAAGGATACAACCATTATTTCAATTACTTATTTCCAGAAAATTGGCATCACCCTTTACTCATTACTCTACCTCATTCCACATATCCAAATCCATTGCCTACTCGTGTTGTTTCTCTGACCACAATTTATTTTACCTTCATCTCTTTCTGTTCACATAGTTGCTACTCTCATTTAGGCCCACATAATTTCTCTTGTGGACTATACCTCTTCCAAATGGCCTACCTGCCACACATCTCTCCATACTCTAAGTCATCCTCCACACAGTTACCAAACTGGTTTTCTTTAAGGACAAATCTGACTGTGTCACTCCCCTTCTCAATAACCTCCAGTGGCTCCCTACTGCCTCTAGAATAAAATGAAATGAAATGAAATGAAATGAAATAAAATAAAATAAAATAAAATGGCTTTGTTTCAAAATCATATTTCTATTACCTATACATAGCCTTCTTTCTTTTATTGATTTGACTTTGTATTGTCCATCCTCCATGCCTGTACTCTACTTTTCTTCACCTTCTCTGCATTGAATACTCCCTATGTTCTCCTTAGTTCTTTCACCATTTTTTCTTTGTATTTTTAGGAACATTATCATTTGATCCCCAAGGGGGTGAGGTAGGTGCTATTATTACCCTCATTTTACTGTTGAAGAAATGGAGGCAAACAGATGTTAAGTCAGGGGGGAGGGTCATACAGTTGTTAAGGGTCTGAGGTAAAATTTTAATTCAGTCAAATGAATCTGAAGCTGTATTTGAATTCAGGACTTCCTGACTCCACATCTAAGGCTCTATCCACAGTGCCACAAGTGACAATTGTCAAGAGACCAAGAAACATGGAAGCATTTTTAAAACATCTCAGTAATGTCCTCACATTAAAGAAATTTGTGACATCCATAGAATACAACACATGTCCAAAAATTTGATTTAGTCAGTCCCTTAGTAGTCATTTTAAGGGAATTTTATACACCCAAAGAAACTAGAACAAGATTTCTGATGTACTTCAAATTTACTAAATGTATAAGTAGTGAATTTCCAAATATATTGGACCAAAAATAATGACAAAATCAAGCAGATTCTCAATGACTGACACTAAACTTTCCTACATGTTCAGTTGTAAATAAAGTTGACTTTACATTCCTAGATGAGAGTCCTTACCACAGCACCACCACCAGAAACAAGACTGGATAAAATAAGTCAAAGAAGTAATTTACATTTGCCTGTACTTAAAAGCCAATTTCTCCTGACAATTCTGTACCTGTATGTGTGGGAGTAATCAGAAGAGGAATTTGAAGCAACATGGTCTATGTGACTGATATTAGTGTCAATAATAGTTAAATAGCTGACATATATTTCCTATTAAGCATGTAAAATAAACTAAAATTATTTGATAATGAAAGCTTTGAAAAGTGCCTTTCAATAATATATTATACAAAACCATCATTTCTAGGTGACATTAAAGATTATGGTGATTCTAAAGAAATAATCAGAATGTTCAACAGTGTTAAAAAATATTCTCCCAAGAGCCTTGAGCATTGTTTCAGAAGATTGATTTGGGTACATAATTAGAAATGAGATGAAGTTCACTTGAAATTTAGTCACAAATTCAATCCATTTAATGTATGTCACTTTAAGGAATAAAAAGTCTCATAGAAGAAACTACCAAGTGCTGTTTGAATAATTTTTCACACAATTTTACTTTTATACAGAGGATATGGAATGAAGCTAATATTAGACAGGCTCTGGATATAACAAGTACAGAAACAAATCAATGATTCTGTCACTACACAGCATCCCAAACCATAGAATTTGATAAGGCCCAATAAGCTTATCGGGTAACTCAAGTGGAATTAACCAACCATGTCACACAACCTAGGCATAAACACACTCTTATCAAACTATGGCTCATTTAGAAATTGTGGATGGAATTAATTTTTCTGCTTGTTAATGATTTAAAATATTAACAATTTGATAAAAATAAAATTGGCTGATGAATCATCATTTAAAATAATCTTAGTGTTTTACAATGTTCAAAACAATTTTGAGGACATCACGAGACCCATAATAAGAATATTCCAGTTCTACTTAATATGCATTGGCCCTAAACACCTTTATCTTTTATTGTTTTACTCTGTCACTGGACTAAAAAAGGATAAACAGCTTCACTGACTTTTCCCCACAAACATGTAATTCCATAGGCCCAGAGTATGGGAACCTCTGTGCAAATGAAAAGGATTATTATATGGGAATAGAGAAATGGACTGGATGACCCCTAGGTAGGAAGAAGGGATATCATAACTATCATAAAACATTCCAATGTCTATTTAATGAGATAGATTTGACTAGATATTTTACTAGATTCCCAGATGGAAGAGTGAGGAGATATGGGGAGAATATACAAAGAAATAGATTTCATTTTTATCTAATGCAAAGCTTCCTAAAAATAAGGGCTATCTCAGTGCAGAATGGGTAACCTAAGGAAGTCTTAAAGTGGAGCACAATAACTTTATCAGGGAGACTAGATAGATTTTTTTGTTTGTTTATTTGTTTTGATTTTTTGTTTTGTTATGTTGTAGTTTGTTTTTGTTTTTATTTATAGATGCATATATGTATATGCATATATCATTTTGTTTTGTTTTGTTTTGTTTTGTTTTGTTTCTGTGGGGTAATGAGGGTTAAGTGACTTGCCCAGGGCCACACAGCTAGTAAGTGTCAAGTGTCTGAGACTTGATTTGAATTTAGGTCCTCCTATATCCAGGGCAGGTGCTTTATCCACTGTGCCACCTGGCTGCCCCCAACTACATAGATTTTTGTTCAGGTATAGACTCTATTAGTTCCCTTCCAATTCTGATTTCTTATTTTGTGGACAGAGTGGGGTATGGTGATAAGAGGGGCCACCCTCTGACTCTGTGGTAGCAACTAAATGGAGCTGTTTGAAATTCAGCTGATTCCCTTGGCATCTCTACTCAAGGTTACTAAACCCAGAGAGTACATTGAGGAATTCTTCCATGATTTTCTGGTTCTTAGATATTACAAAGTTTGGATGTGGGAGCATATTGAAAGAGGATGGTGATAAGTTTTATGGTAATTTGGGCATGGGCTTACTATTCATAAAACAGCATACAATACATGTCAGGAGGGTCAACAACAGGAATTTACATAGATGACGATGAAACAATAAGGATTATAGGGTTCAGGACCCTGCGCATTATGCTTTCCTTAATTTCTGGCTTTAGCAAATAAATTCTTTGGAGCTGCCCTGTGTAGTAGCAATGACAGTTTCTCATTCACCTTAATGAGACTTTACTGGACACAAAAGCAGCAACAGGATAGCTTTGCTTACCTGGATTGGCAGAATAGGAGGGCGGAGAATTGAATTGTGCTATTTTACTATGCCATTGGAATTGAATTGTAGTTCATATGTGGTTTTATTTTAATTTGACCATAACACTGAATTATGATAGGATGATGAGTATAGCAGAAAAAAAAGAAAAAAAAAAAGCTTTGAATTGGGGATGTGGTTGAAGCAGGGGGAAAAAAAGAATTAGGTTTGAAATCTAACTTCACTGTTTATGCTTATACGACCCTGAGCAAATCATTGTACTTCTCTTGCTCTCAGTACCCTCATCCATAAACTGGGAGTTAGAGAAGAGTGCAAACCAAGGCAAACACTTGCTTGGGGGAATTTAGATCTCTATTTCCCCTAAAGGGGAGGACAGGAGAAATCAAAGGCCGATTCTTTAAATTTAAATTCCCTTTTTCCTAAAAGACAATGCCTGTGAAATTAGAGAAAGGTTTTATTAAGCAAGGAAGAAAAGAAAAATTTAACACATTACAGGGGTACTATCCAGATTGTGCTAAATAGGACACCAGGTAATAGATTCTGTGGGTTTATATACATTTTTAACAAAGACAGGTAAGGAATTTTGGAGGGAAAGTAGGGATTAGAAAAAAAAAAATGAGTCTATGGGTTCCATTCCCAAGGGGAGGGGAAGTGAGGAATTCCAGGGGTCAAGCATGTGGCCTTTGATACACATTCAGAAAGCACCCTAGGTGATAAGGAGTTCACAGTTCAAGGCTTCATTAGGAGATCTCTGAAAAAGCAGTATAATTCTGAAAGCCCCATAACCAAAGTTAGGGAAGTTGCTGAAGATAAGGTTGTCTCAAAAAAAAAAAAAAAAGACTATAAACAGGATATATTCATAGTCTTAAACCCATAGTCAGGTAAGTTTTTGAAGGTAGGAATGTCTCACGAAGGTCCATAAACTAACACCACCAAATGCCTCAGGGTCTCCTTCAAAGTTGATATGACCTTAACTAACTTCAGAGTCACTGATTTTCTGCATATCCAACTATTCTCAGTCACTGCAAAGGATTGTCAAGCAATTTTATGCTCCTTAATCAATACAGGTGGTACTCATACAACTTTTCTTGTTTACCTAGATAATTAGGGAGCTTGAATCCAATGTTTTCTCCACATAAATTCAAAGGGGCTTTTTCCCTTTCTCCCTCTAATTTTCCCCTTTTCCTGCTGAGTTAACCAGGAGAGCATGCTTCCCCTCAGATAAGAATAGAATTTATACATTATTCAAACCCCAGGGGCTTATTTCCTTTCCCAAATTTCCCTTCCTGAGTTAAAATTAGATAACAAAGAATCATAAAATTTTGGTGGCACCACATCTTTGGGGGAAAGGGGGGTGTGATATGCATGTTTAGAAGAATCTTGAAGAATGTGAACCCAGAGTAACCAGTTCAGGTGAAATAGGCCATGGAATCCTTGCGTTAGGGACCTATATAAACTCCATGTGAAACAAGCATAGGGCATGCATAACTTCTTTGGAGTGTGTGCCTTTCTTGCAAGATCATAATAAAGGCCTTCCTGCTTTGCACCAGACCAGGGGTCCTGCCTCAGTTTACTTGTTTCCTACAGAGCTCAAGAAAGTCAAGGCAATTAGAGTATTCATTTACAAATACACTCATACAAGGCTTTCCTAATTTTTTGTGTGTATCATACACACTTTGGGTAGTCTGGTGAAGCTATCATCAACTGCTTTTCAAAATGGTTTTAAAAGCATAAAATAAAGTATATAGCATTTTAAAATAATTATATATATATATATATTATTAAATATATATTATTAAATTTATTATATATGTATGTATGTATATATATGTGTGTATATATATATATATATATATATATATATATATATATATATATATATATATATATATATATATATTTAAATTCAGCTACCCCAGGCAAAGAACTACTCAGTTGCTTGATTTCTCTAAAGTTCCTTCCCATTCTAAATCTTATCATGCTATGGCATTGGCCAAATTATTCAATATGTAGCCTTGAAAGAACTCTAATTAGTTGTAGTCATATATACATTATGTTATTTCCATGGCCTTACATATCAATTGATATAAATGTGAATAGGATATTCTGTTGACCAAGTTGACTGAGTAGTCTTCAATTATAGGCAAAGAAATAACACAAGTGACTATAGAGTCATGCATTTTAGTAGAGAATAAATGAACAAATGAAAAGCATTAATTCCTATGCTCCATAAAGTATGCAAAAATCTGGGGAAACAAGTACAAAAATTAGGCAGTTCCTGCCCTCAAGGAGCTTGTATTCCTCTGGAATTCATATGTATAATGAACAAGCACATACATATTTTCCAACTACCATATTTTTTGATGCATAACTGATAGGTCATTGCAAAGAATAAAGTAATTAAAGATAAATGACTGCAGATTTGCTCTGGGCATTTCTGAACATTCTGTGTAACTTCCTCAAAGCAAAAAACCTTGTTTTGTAACTACAACAAAAAAGAATATTTTGTAAGAAGTCTCTCCCTAAGGGAAGCAGAAACTCCAAAGTTGACCATGCCAGAAAACACTAAGGAGAAAGTGCCCTTACTGAGATGAGAGATTCACATCAGCTTGTCCCTGGTGGTTCAGAGTGTTCTAAATGGCAGAAAATAATCCCAAGGCATTTTAGGAAAAGAGGAGAGAATTCCCAGGCCTATTGGCCCACATTTCTTCCCTCATTATGACAAATTCTAACTTCAAAGAATTGGCCACCCACATTATTGCAATAAAACTTGGAAAACTGGGGAAAAAAGGGAGAAAATTGAAGCTATCAGAGTCTCAGAAATTTTAAGTCCTAAGGCAAATTTGAACTCAGGTCTTTCTGACTCCAAGTCCAACACTCTATCCACTGTATCATCTAGCTGCCCCAGATCATTATTTATTGAGCACCCACTACGTGAAGAATGCTATACTTGGTAATAAGCAGAAATAAAAAATAAATCAGAAACAGGACTCCTACCTACATAATTCAACTGAGGAAAAAAAATTAATTCACCTAGACCTAGGAGTAGTAACAAAGCAACTTGTTGAATATAAATGACTTTAGTAACTACATGTATAATTAAATGCTGAGAACCGTCATCATAACCTTTAACAGTAGAATTTATATAACACTGTTTTGTAAAGAAATTTTGTATGCATTATGTCACTCAATCCTTACAACAACCCTCTGAAATAAGTATCCTCACCCATTTTTACAGATGAAGGAACTGGAGTTCAGAGATATCATGTAATTTACCCATGGGTACATAGTGAATAATGACAAAGGTAGAATTAAAACCCAGATTGCTCCTCTTAATTCCACTGTTCTCCCTGAGACATAGCTGACTCTTTGTGTATCTATCACATTGCAAAGATTAGGGAACCCTTATTTATGACACAATATTATTATCAGCTTTATTTTACAGTTGAGGAAACTGAGGTTAAGTGACTTTCCCAGGGTCACACAGTGTTTGAGATCAGGTTTGAACTCAGGTTTTCTTAACATCAGGCCTAATGCTCTATCAACTATACTAACTAACTGCTTCTAATTCAGATCAGCAACTAATAAATTCACAGTGTGAATTCCTTAGGGCACTGTGAGGTTGTCATTAGGAATCAAGCATGACTATAAGGTTTCTAGACTGGCATAATGGTTGTTTCATTAACAGGGACACTAAAGGTTAGAAAGTGAAGGTGTTTAAGGTAAAGTGAATTTAAGGTGATAGAAGGAGGTCCAAGTATAAATAGCTTTTAAAAAAAACCTTTAAAATGGCCAGGAATGTGGATAGAAATTTGTGAAGCCATCCATATAAAGCTGAAGGTAAGATAGTGGAAAAGATCTCTGAAATATATCAATTACCCCACCCCCTTAGAAGACAGGCTTTTGTGTTTAACATGGAAATAAATATTTAATGACAATAAAGAATTATTTACAAATCTCATATTTTAAAAAGTCCAAAATATTTATACTTCCAAAGACTCTTTCATCTAAAGAACAGAGCATAAAAATACTCGTAGTCTGCATACTTTTGTTCTGCTCCCACATTTGGTAGTAATTGGCTGGAATTCTTGATAAATTACTTAACATTTCCTTCTATATCTTAATTTCTGTTAAGGGCTAAAATTCTAGCTACTCTGTCTAAAATATCTAATGAGTGGTCACCAATAAATTATAAGATTTAGCAAGAGTTAGACTTTTAAGCATTTATTAAGGAGAATAAGAATTTGGTAAAGAGAGAAGAAAAGGCCTAGATTCCTATCTATTAAAGGGAGAGCACATTTCTAGCTCTGCTCTCCACCAGAGTCCCCAGGAAAGAGCGCGAGTCAGAGCAGCAGGCTCTTCCTTCTTCCTCCCACTAGCCAACATCACTTCCTGATGCCAAAGAAAAGACTCCTGGTCTTTCCCTCGAAGACCTTCACTTCATGGGCAGAACTCTTCTACAGTAAGTCTCCAGCAGGTGGCATCATTCCAATCATTACATTTCCATTCCTTTAGGCTTTGGAAAACTTAGTAATATCAATTCTAAAAGGTGGTTCTCAGATTCAAACACAATATTCACAACAGTATTCTTAAGAGCTTCCCATATCCAGTGTTTACCATACAGAATTTTTGACAAGCCATCTTTTCTCTGAACCCTTTTAAATGAATTCTCCCCATATTTAAAGTGCTAACCAGATTATATCCCACAGCTTTCCATCACAAACTTGAAAATGAAGTAGTCATTTTCTCCAAGGTTTCCTCCCATTTTTAACCTCAGCCAAATGCTTCTTGTAGGATAGAAACAGGTGCAGAAAAAATTTTTACTCTTGTCAGCTGCTCCAATTTGGGAAGGATAAAATTATCTTGAAGATATAATTAATAATAATAATAATAATACATTAGATCTGCTTCTGTGTGACAAAAAGCTCCATCAGATGATTAGATAAGTCAAGTCCTTCATCACCATTTTATCATGCTCCCATGTCAACCTTGTGAATCTGATTTCTGAACTCATCTACTTCTTTTTTTGTTTTGTTTTTCTTTCTTTGTTTTTGTTCAGAGCAATGAGGGTTAAGTGACTTGCCCAGGGTCACACAGCTAGTAACTGTCAAGTGTCTGAGGCCAGATTTGAACTCAGGTCCTCCTGAATCCAGAGCCAGTGCTTTATCCACTGTGCCACCTAGCTACCCCCTCATCTACTCTTCTAAGTGTTATATAGTAGATCCTTACAATATTACCATTTTGTTTCTAATCCTACTTATCTTCATGCAAAAATACTGAAATGTATTTTGATTCCTGGATTTCTCCACATGAATATGTGTTTTTCATATATAATAGTACTCCCCATATTCCTGCTTAACCCATCCCCTTCCTTTTGAATAAGGAATATATTTAGAAATATTTTGAACATAGTTCTTTTCTCCTCAAAAGTCAGTTATAACTATAAAATCAAATTTGTCTCTGATTAAGGATCCCTACAGTTCATCTTGTTTATTCCCCATAGTTTCTGCATCTGTATACAGAAATCTGAGGTAAGAGGCTTTATTACTGATTCCTTTATTGGATTTTAAATACTCTGTATTTTTATGTATCTCAGCTGCTCTTCTTCTTCTTTCACTTTCTTGTATCTAAATTAGAGCTAGAGATGGAAAATTACCTAAGATTTCATTAGTAGAGGTAATTCTCAGGTGAAGGGACTCCACCTCCTCAGGTCAGTACTTTGTCTATAACTTATAGTCATAAATTGCCTGGATTACTGGGCAGTTAAGTAATTTATCCAGAAGCATATGATTAACATATTTCTGGATCAAGATTTGAACCCTAGTATTCTTGGCTTTCAGATTTGTTTTCTATGTCAATGTTAGAAACAGGTAAACTAAAAAAAAAAAGAAACACATAAACAAACAAACAGGTAAACTGAGGCATGACTCCTGGTCTGGTGCAAAGAAGGAAGGCCATTTTATTACAACCTTGCAAGAAAGGGCACACGCTCTAGAAGAGTGGCTCACTTTGCCACAGCAAACTTCCCTTTTTATCCTACATCTAACACAAAATTCCTCCCCCTCCAGATTCACATTCTTCATGACACTTTCAAACATATAGACCACCCTCCCACCCCCAGATGTGGCACCATTGCCGCCCCCACACCATGGGACAACCAGACCCTAAGATTTTACCATTGTTATCTAACTTTAGAAAACCTCTGCTAACTCAGCGGAGAAAGGAAGGAAAATTTGGGGGAGGGGGTATAAGCCTCTAGGACTTGAATAACTGTAGTCTGTCCTTATCTAAGAGGATCATCCTTTACTGGTTAACTGTTAACTCAGCAGGATAAGGAAAGAATGGTGGGAGATGGGGGAGTATCCCCTGGGACTTAAACAATGTGGCCAGCCCTTTCTAAGGGGATGGGGGTCAATAGTAATTGCTAGCTCAGTAAGAAAAGGGAGGGAATGGGTGGTCAGGAGAGAAGAAGCCCCCAGGATTTGAATAATATATCCTGCCTACTGAGAAGGATATATTATTCCTCTCAGTCAAGCTACCTCTCTTACTATATAACTGAATGAATGTAAATAGATGTTTTTCTTATTTCCCCTTCTCTTTGAATTTCAAGACATTTTGATAACATTTTTAGGACTCTAAGTAGTTTTAAATTCACAGTAGAAATGGGGGCTACTAAAGTGTACATGAAGATTCCTGAGTGTCATATATTAACATTTAAGCATTTAAAAAAATATATTGTTGTTTCTATTTTATTATATTTTAATTATGTTAAATATTTTCTGGCTTTTATTTTTAATTTTTTTTTCATTTTCAATTAAAATACATAAAGACAAAAAAAGAACCTTTCCATGTATAGAGCGAATCCTAAAAAGAGGCTTCACTATAAAATCATGAATTTATATTTCACACTGTTTACTTTTTTGGGGAAAAACTATATAATAAGGCTTCTTGGCTTTCTTGGCTTCCTGGACCTGCTGTCAGTTTCTGAGCACTTTTCTCTTAGGACAGGATAGGTTTGTAGTCCATGTGCTCTATCTCTGAAAGACAACATAGCATTGGGGCTTTTCTGCTTGTGTTAACTTTCATGTGATCAATATTATACTAATATTTAATATTATTTAATAATAAATCATTACTGCCAAAAAATTGTATAATAAATACTACCCATCATTTTCAAAGATACTCTATTTTCCATGATTCCTTCTACATTTTCTTTTATTCTTTGCTCTGCACTTTTTATAATTTTCCCCAGAGATGACTACCATTAGACATAAATATGTATATATTCATATCATTCTATACATATTTCTATTTATCAGTTCTTTTTTTCTGGATGCAGATAGTATCTTCCTTCACAGTTCCTTTGTAGTTAATATGGGTGTTTCTAATAGTCAAAATCACATTCATTACAAGCTGTTCTTAAGACAGTAATATTGTTACTGCATACAACGTTCTATTGGTTCTGCTCATTCCACTATTCATTATTTCATGCAAGTTTTTCCATGTTTATCTAAAAACAACTGGTCCATCATTTCACATAGCACAGGAGAATTCCAGCATAATCATATACCACAATTTGTCTAGCCATTGCCCAATTAATGGGCATCCCTGCAAATTCCAGTTCCTTGCCACCACAAAGAAAGGTCCTATAAATAGCTTATAGCATATAGGTTTCTTTGCTTTTCCCCCTAATCACCTTGGGAAATGGTGGTATTACTGGATCAAGGGGCATAAGCATTTTAATCATTCTTTGGACTGAATTCCAAATTGATCTCCAAAATGGTTGAACTATTCAGGGAGCCAAGATGGTGAAGAAAAGCTAGTTTCTCTTGAAATAACTTTAACTCAAGCCTCAAAACAAATTCTGGAGCAAAAGAATCCACAAAAGTATGAGGTGAAACAACTTTCCATCCTAAGACAACTTAGAGGAACTACAGGACAGGTCTATATCACTTGGGTAAAAAGGGAGCACAGCCCAGGGCAGGCAGTATCTGGATAAGCTACCAGGAGATCCCTAACTCCAACACAGATCATCAAACCAAATGAGCAGGCCAGTGGCACAGGCTGTGAGGCCTCAAGCCTGGATACAAAAGGTGAACTACCAACCCCTGAGGTCTGGTGCAATAGGCACTAATAGTCAAGGTGATTCCAGCACAACAGGAAAGCTGAAACAGCAAGCCAGTGTGATCAGTCCCCTGGCCCCCAGAACAAGAAGCTTGTGACAGTGCCTTCTGTAACCCAGGAGCAAAGATCAACTTTAAAAGTCATGAAGTAGATTGGAAAACAGGGAAGGGGAGCCCAAAAAATAGAAAGTTAGTATGGTAACAGGGAAGATCAAAACACACAGTCAGAAGAGGACAAAAATGTCAAAATGCATCTATCTAAAACCTCAAAGAGAAATATAAATTGATCAGAAGCCCAAAAAATTCTCCTGGAAGAACTCAAAAAGTATTTTAAAAATAAAATAAGAGGGGTAGAAGAAAATTGGCAAAAGAAATGAGAGTTTATACAAGAGAAACATGAAAAAGTCAACAGCTTAAAAAAGGAAGCACAAAAACTAACAAAAAACCTTAAAAAGTAGAATTTTCCAAATGGAAAAAGAAGTACAAAAACTAACTAGAGAAAATCATTCCTTAAAAACTAGAATTGGGTAAGTGGAAGCTAATAGCTCTATGAGATATCAAGGATCAGTAAAATAAAATCAAAGAATGAAAAAATAGAAGAAAATGTAAAATACAGCATTGGAAAAACAACTGACCTGGAAAATAGATCCAGGAGAGATCATTTAAGAATTATTGGAATATGTGAAAACCATGATTAGAAAAAGAGCCCGAAAAGCATCTTTCAAGAAATCTTCAAGGAAAACTGCCCTGATATCCTAGAATCAGAGAGCAAAATAGTAAATGAGACTCCACTGATCACCATCCAAGAGATTCCCAAATGAAAACTCTCAGGAACATTATAGCCAAATTCCAGAACTTTCAGGTCAAGGAGAAAATACTGCAAACAACCATAAAGAAACAATTCAAATATTAAGGAGTCACAGTAAGGATTATAAAATGTTTAGAAGCTTCTACATCAAAGAATTGGAGGGCCTGGAATATGAATTCTGGAAGGAAAAGGAGCTTGGATTATAACCAAGAATCAACTACCCAGAAAAACTTTCCATAATCTTTTGGGGGGGGGGGGAATGGACATTCAACAAAATAGGAGACTTTCAAGCCTTCCTGAGGAAAAGACCATACCTGGACAGAAAATTTTATTTTCAAATACAAGATTCAAGAGAAGCATAAAAAGCTAAACAGGAAAGAAAAAAAAGTCATGTTATTCAATAAGGTTAAACTGTATATTATCCTATCCAGGAAAATGATATTTGTAACTCTTAAGAACCAACCCCGTCTTACAGAAGATAGGAGTATACATAGAGGGTGTTGGTAAAAGTTGACTTTGATGGGATGATATAAAAAAAATTAAAGTTGAAAAAGAGGATTGCACTGGGAAAATAGGTAAGGGTGAGATAAATTATAAAACATGAAGAGGCACAAAAGAGAAATTATGGTTGAAGGGGGTGAACACTGTTTGAAACGATCTCAGTGGAATTGACTCAAAGAGGGAATAACATACAAACTTCATTGCGTAGGAAAGAAATGAATAAATACATAAATATACATATATACATATATGCATATTATCATCATAGCTTACATAGTTTTTCTCACATTTTGTTTACATTAGTAAATTAATTAGTAAACTCCCCCTTCACAGATAATAAAACAAAGGTAAACATTCTGACCAAGACCATTATAAATTATAAAGTCTACATTCATGATATGTGTATGCATACATGTTATGTATGTATATGTCTAGCAAAAATTTTCTCTAGAATATTTTTCATGCTAATTAACAAAATATATCAAATGATATCATTGCAAATAAAATTAAAAATAACATGTTATTTGGTCATATATCTATTTTAATTTTTAAAGAACCTATCAAGAAATTTATAAAATTTATTAATATATTAGGAACTAGCATTAAAATTAGAAGCAACATACAAAAATAAGCCGGAAATAGAATGAAGTTTATATTCAGGTATTACAATATCTTTAATTTTTTAATTTAAAAGTTTTAATTTTTAATTTCTTTAAATATAAAAATCTTTAAATTTTAAGGAAATTCAATGATTTTTAGAGGAAACAGGTTTTTCAATGGAATTTACAATAAGTGTAAGAGTTAGATTTGTAGAAATTGAGAGAAAGAGTCTTCTGGGCAAAAGAAACAACATGAATAAAAGAGTCAAGAGGTGAGTTGGATTGAAGAATGTCTTATTGGAAAGCAGTAATAGATGATATGATAAAAGTCAGAAAACCTTTAAATTCTGGGGATATTAAAAAAATTGCATGCTTGTAAGAAGTGGTATAAAAGATACATTGTCAGACATTTACAATTAGGAAAGGAAGTAGATTCATCATAGCATGAAAATGGAAGTCAACAGACAGCAATATGTAATGCAAGTCATTTCGAAATGTTAACAGAGGCTACTGAAAGCTACTATGTTAGATGGTGTGGAGGGTTTATGGAAATACACAGAAAAATATCTATGGAGACATTGGAATTTGCATTAATGAAGACACTATTTCTATAAAATTAAGAATCCATCAAAATATGTAAAGAAAGGGAAACATTTAAGAGAAGTTTTTAAATTTTACCAGCTTATAAATACTTGTTTACTTTTTTCCGTTGTATTATTTAGATTACAAATGTATAAATTATGAATACTCTGAGATGTCATTTTCTATGATTTTATACCTGTTCTATTCACATGCTCCAAATCTGTGAAATGATAGTAGAAATGATGTAGAAGAATGCCTTTATCTACCTCAGTTATAATGAGGAGTCACTTCTTGATTCACATGCCGTTCTATTATATTTTCTTCTGTTTTCCTTGTCCACCCCACCCCACCTCCACATGCTGGGCTGCATTGACTGAAAAAAAAGGAAAAATAACTTTCATTAAGTGTGAAGTATAATTGAGGGGTTGTGGCTACAATGAGAGCTGGGATTCAGTACTATCAACATTAAAGAAGAAAAGATACATTCAGCCCATCAATTCCAAAAAACAAAAAACAAAACAAAAAAAAACCCTTTATGGATTATTGCTCCCACTAATACCCAACCTTGGTCATAGCTATATTAATGGGAAGAGAGCATGGAAAAAATTTCCCATTAAAAAATTCCTTAAGTCTAAAAAGGCAAAAATTTCACCATGAATCCAGAGAATAATTTCATTCCCCACAATCATTCTCATTCTCTTTCTTAGAGGGGTAGCCATTGCTACTAGCATTATTTTGGTAGGGAAAAATTCTCAAACCTCTGAAAGGTGCCCGATCTACAAACTTAGTGAACATGGTCAACTTGATACAACTTTAAAATTGGGAAACATTTTAAAATTTATCTAATTAAAACTATATAACAGTGGGTCCCACTGAATAATCAAGATTAGCATGGAGTATTTGGGCATTTACCTGAAAATGTCTAGGCTTTTTAATACCTCAATTCAGATCATTTTGGGCAATATGCATGCATCTGCACATTTTAGAGGAAGATTTTTTCCCTTAAATATTTTCACATGAGATAAAACTTTTACACGGCATATAATTTACAGAGCCCTCAAAAAGTCAGGCTATATCAAAAATCCAAAGCATTATAAAAATCCCTTTTCAGAAATGCTTTCTATATAAACTATTGCTGAGTCATGTCCCAGAAAGAAAAATGCATCTCTATCTCTGCTGACAACTTACATGCTTTCAATTCAAAGCAATTTAAGCTGCCTGAAAAATAGGTTTATGCTTTATAATAGAAATGGAAAAATTCTATTCATGAGCATTCCTCAACCAGCCATTAAAAGATGGTATCAAAAAAACTGGAGAAAACATTTTGAAATCTGCTTTGCTATAAGCTGACTAATAAAGCCCTAATGGGTTCACCAAGTTTATATGATATGAAAGTACAATTTCAAGGAACATATGATCACCATATGGAACCTTTATAAAAGGATAACGATGAAAGATTTGGAGGTGCACCAATATTCATTTGTTTCTAATTATGGTTTATGTTAAAACCCCAGCACCAGCTGTTGATAAAACAGAAGTGATTTCCTACATGAATAGAAAACCTTCTCTGGGAAGAAGCAAGAAAATATACTATTAAAATCCACACAAGGTGTTGAGAGTTTAGATAGACTTACTCATTTCTTTGTTTTCCATTAAAATAATACTGGTTAATAAACACCAAACATTTTATATATTTCCGTACTCAGGGAGACATGTTTATGAAGCTGTGAATCTATTTTGTTCAGCTTGTTGTTGCTTTTAAATATATTTTTAAAAATTAATATTTTCTTTTCCAAGCTTCTCTGTTTATAGTTCCTATTGCTCTTCTTTCTCTTCTGTAGTTCCAATATGCTTCAATTACCCTCTTTTCTTACTTCTTCCTTTAAAATTTTTTGTAACTCTATTGCTATGTACTTATACCTTTCTGAAGAAAAATTCTGTGCAACTGGAACACCTTTAGAATTGTATTGGATACTATATTACCTCTATTGAAAAAAAAATTTAATAATTAGCTATGTACTTATTTGATTCATTCATCTTTGCTTCCTAAATGAAGATTTTTGATTCAGTGGTCCTTGATATTGGAGGATGCTAGGTGACTTAGTACATGGAAGGCTATACCTGAACTCTGGAATACCTAAGTTCAAATCCAGATTCAGACACTTGCCAACTGTGTGACCCTTGGCAAGTCACTGAACTTATATTTAGCTTCATCCACTGGATAAAGGAATGACAAACTACACCAGTATCTTTGCCAAACAAACAAAAAACCATAGTGGGTCATGAAGAATCAGATGTGACTGAATGACTGAATAATAACATATCTTGTCTTGAGTTTCTTTATTTCATACTCCTGCTTTTAGGTTCCTTTAAGGTCTTATTACACATAGACACAGACTTGACCTTTTCAGGGTTTGCCATTATAATGGTTAAGCAGTAAGTAGTTGAGTCACATTAAAATGTTATTGAAAGCACTAAAGTAATCTAATAATCAGTCAAAATGATTATTTTGTTAGTCCTAGAAATACAGGACTATAATTAAGAATTTTTGTACCTGTGCAAAATTCAATTGAGCATATAGGTCTTAAGGGGAAATGTACTGATGCAAAGAGAGGGTACAGCCTGTGTCTCAACACATCTACCCCTCCCTCGCCCAAGTGATATGGGTGGGACAATGAAGGCCTGACTATAATGTTGAGCCTCTTGGTACACTGGGGTGGGGACAAGATGATAGTATGGACTGGCAGAAGGCTATGTAGAAAGGTTTGTGCACAGTTTTCAGAAGCATTGCCTAGGAGATATTGGTGGGCAAAGCTTCATTCTTCCTATGCTCATTATCTCTCTGTAGAAATAGAATTTTAGACAGGAGAAGACATAAAAGATGTACTACATTTAAAATATTCATTAATGAATTAGTTGTTCCCCACAACTGCAACAGGGGCTATAGATCTATTATTACCAGGTATAGACCAAGAACAACAACAACTAACTGGTCCAAGGGCTCCAATCACAATGAAAAACCCTTATTTTCATTGAATTGTGGATTTTGTCCAAAACTCTCCAAAGCCTCAAGTTTATACTTTTTAAAACTTAATTAAATTACTTAGAAGCATAGGGAAATCAAGAACATTAGACACATTCATAAGAAATGTAGCATTTTACTCACTTCCAATCTCCAAGAGGAAGAAATGAGGCAGTACACCTGACGGATTACAAACCTGTTGACTCTCCACCACGACATGAACAGGTTAGGGAGGATGTGTCAAGGTATGGGAGTGAATTTGAGATGATAATTGTCACTTACCCAGGCAACTAGTTTCTTAGGGAATCATGATAGATACCCTGGCAGAGGGTAGGTTCTAGGCTAGTTGCTGGGCTTCTCTATCAAGCACCTGGATGTTTCCATGAATGCTGGAAGATTAAAATTCAGTTGCTGTCTGCAAATCAATGTCATTCTCTCAATCAGAAGAATCACTTTATATCATTTGTGTCTAGGCATGAGGACAAGCAGCTTCGGTCCATATATGACTACATCAATGATCAAATACATTTCTGAGAATGAGGACTGTCAATTTTTCTTCACAACATTTCTACCCAATTCCAGGCACCCTTTCTCTGACCTTATTTTTCCTTCAAGCTTTATATATTATCATGTACTACATCCCATACTCTATAGGGCATTATCAAGATAACATATTTTCCATATCATCAATTTGATTAAATAGGATATAACCCCAAAACAAGTACCATTCTATAGCTAACACATCATTTGATTATTCTTTTTTTTTGAGACAGTTGGGGTTAAGTGACTTGCCCAGGGTCACACAGCTAGTAAGTGTCAAGTGTCTGAGACCGGATTTGAACTCAGGTCCTCCTGACTCCGGGGCTGGTGCTCTATATACTGTGCCACCTAGCTGCCCTTATTTGATTATTCTTTACTAATATTTTCTAAATTACAAAAGAAATCACTACACAGTTACTTCAAATATTTTGTTGTCCCTTTCCATTTCGTATTAAAACATTAAAGTGCAATTTATTTTACATGTAATTGTTCTTCTTCATATATACCATTGTCCAATCCAAACAAGGGGGAAAATAATTCTAAGAAAGAGAAATGGTTGTATTCTTCTCATCTTTAACTCTAAACAAAGAGAAAGAGAAAAAGAAGAAAAACAGAACATCCTACAACTTACTAAGAACCAGAAAAATATATAAATATTCTTATATGTACATGTAACATTTCTAAAATCTCAGTTGCCCAATTCTAATTTTTAAGGATTTTTTTTTTCTTCAGTGAGCTTCTTTTTGTACTTCTTTTATCTTTAGGCCAAGTCTGTTTTTTTAAGGTTTTATTTTGTTCACTACTTTTTGGGCCTCTTTTACCAAACTGTTAATTTTCTTTTCATAATTTTCTTGCATGACTTATTTCTCTTCCTGATTTTTCTCTACCACTCATCTTTCTTTAACCGTTCTAGGAATTCTAGTTGGGCTTGGGTTCAGTTGCCATTTTTTTCAGGCTTTGTTTATATTTGTTTTCACATTGCTTTCTTCTAAGTTTGTGTCTTTGTCTTCCCTGCCACCTTTGAAGCTTTTTATTGCCAAATTGCTTTTTTATTGTTGCTTGCTCATTTTCCCAGCCTATTTACTACATTGAACTTAACAGTATGCTCTACTCATCTGGGAGTGGGAAGGCACCGTCCCAAACTTCAAGGTGTGTGTGTGTGTGTGTGTGTGTGTGTGTGTGTGTGTGTGTGTGTGTGTGTGTGTTTCTGTGTCTGTGTCTGTGTCTGTGTGTGTGTTATTATTTTCAGAGCTAGTTCTGGAGGTCTGCAAGGTTTAGGTGCTTTCAACGTGATTTTATCTGTGAAAGGCGGTCATTACTCTGCTGGTCTGTATTCTAGTCTTTACCCAGAATGCGCCTTACTCTTCTGCAGTTGCAATCTCTTATCCTTGCAACTAAGACCCAGAATTGAATTCCAAATTGGTGCCAGCTGTACCTAGTACCCACAAAGGTGTTCCTGTAATCTCTTTCTGATGAGTCCTCCAACCTTACCATATTTGGACTTAGAGCTCCTGAAGTTACTATTGTTACTGCTGCTGTCACTGCCCCCTCCAAGACCTACCACTTATGCTAACCCACTCCTGTGTCATAAACTTCTCCTGAAAATCTCCTAAATTGTCTTATACCGTAAAAATGTCTCACCTTGACCTTTTGTTGGCTCTGTCACTTCAAATTTTGATTTGCTACATTATTTTAAAACCTTTTGGAGGGAAATGTTGGAAGCGTTTGGCTGGGTTGCTGACAATAATCCACCATCGTGGCTCTGCCAACATTTCTAAAATCTCAAAAAATAATTTTTCTAGAAATAAAAGAGGGCAAGATGTTCAAAACACTTTAAATGAATTTTGTAATTTGTTTCATAATAAAATTACAGTCAGAACATTTTAATTCATCAAAATATTCATCATCAAAGAATAATAAACTTGTATCAATTACCTATATAAATTCTGAATTTAAGGAAATTTTCAGAACACTTAATATCATTATTCTATTTCATTTGGAAGTCATTATAAATTTTACTGATCAATCAGAAATGCTTACAAGAGCTCTTGTATGAAGATTACAGTGAAAATTACATAGATGCATACAAAAAATAAAGTAGTCAGTCTTTTCCATTTCTGATCATAGGACCAGTTTAAACATGCAGTGTGATAAGGAAATATGGTAGAAAAATTGCTTCGATTAATTAAATTTCAGTGTTTCATTGTTTAATAAGAAATCATTTTAGGTCTTAAGAAGCTCAGTAATAACACTGAGGGGATAAAATAATTAGAATTCTGTAATTCCCAATGCATAAATGTACAAAGCTTTAAAAGACAAGCCTAAGAGAAAAATATATTTAAAAACAAAATAAAGGAAAAGATTATGTTATCAAATGACACATGATGAATTGATGAATAATGTTGTTGAAGTAAGGAGGGAAAATGCAAAAAAAAAAGCATGTAGCTAAATAGGAATGGAAATGTTAAGGAAAAATGTCACTTTCTTAGAATTTAAAGTGTCTATGTAAAATATTGTTGCCATGATAGAGATCAGTAAATCAGCGCCTCTGCTTCAAATAATCATCTCATTTTAAGCATCAGTTAAAGCATTCAACCACAATATATCTACAGATTGGTAAAATGTCTAAATGTTCAATAGAAGAATATTTTATCCTTTGCATTGCCCCCATTGATAGCCTGAAGCTAAGTGACTTGATTGAAGGTTCTTATTTGGGCAGCTAAGTGTCATAGTAGAAAGAGGCCAGATCTAGAATCAGCAAAACCTGAGTGCAAGTTCAATCTCAAACACTTGCTAGCTCTGTGACCCTGACCCTGGTCATCCTCTTTCTGCTTTGGTTTTCTCACCTGCAAAATGGCGATAATAATAGTACTTACCTCGCAAAGTTATGGATGTTTGCAAAGCTTGGCATAGTACCTAATACTTATTAGGCATTTAATACATGTTTGTTTCTTTTCCCCTCCATTCTAGTACTGTTGCCATGGTTTTACCTCCCAATAAGTATCAACTGATTGTGGACTGGATATGTGCCACTAAGTGGGATGAGCATTTCCATTGCTCTTTTCCTGATGAGAGAAGAAAGAGTCAATGGCAATTGTCACCCCAGGTTGTGCTGGCACACAGCCCATATTCTCCATACAGAGAATATGTAGCATAATGCAATCCATTCTGAGGAGAAATTATAAACTTAAATATCATGTAGTTATGTCAGCTTTATTCTGCTGAGTGACTTCAGATTCTGAAAAGTCTCATGAGTGGAGTACATGGAATACCAGTTCTACCAAGTTATAAAGGTTCTGAGTAAAGACTAGGTGACAACCATCTCTGCCATCTGAGAAGCAACTTCAGTGAATTCAGCGAAAATCATCACTACATTTACTCCAGAATAAAGAATGTATTTATCAAAGTTCCCAAAGGTGAACTACACTGGAAAGGGAATAGAATTTGGAATCAGGGGACCAGGGTTTGAAAACTAACCTTGCCACTTATTGCCTCTATGACTTGGGTAAAGTCAGAATCTATACCTAAATTTCCTTGCCAAAAAATGAAGGCATAAAATCCAATGACCTTTAAAGTCTTTTGCAGTTCTGTATCTATGAACCTGTGAGCCATCATAGAAAAGTCATGGCCTATGACATTGGAGGGAAGGCCCAAAGCAGATGTATGGACCCATTAAATATTGAAGAATTAATGAATTATCTTAATCCACAAGAGCAGTAATTCATTTTTGTCACTGAATGGACTTCATAAGTATCTAATTTAGATTCAAGAGGTTTAAAATAGTTCTTTCACTAGTTGGTCTTTGCAAGCACCTATATGTTTATCCCTAGATATTTGATCAATAAAACTATCAAGGGAGATAATATCCCTTTAAATGCTTAAGAAGTCTCTTTAAGGATAGTCTTATATCCAGAAATAATTTGTCCTACTTGTGGAAGAGCAGAAAGAACGCTGACTCTGAACATATGAACCA